>NC_091480.1:1118400-1125900 GCF_036971445.1 Narcine bancroftii | reverse complement strand
TAGGGTTAGGGTTAGGGTTAGGGTTAGGGTTAGGGTTAGGGTTAGGGTTAGGGTTAGGGTTAGGGTTAGGGTTAGGGTTAGGGTTAGGGTTAGGGTTAGGGTTAGGGTTAGGGTTAGGGTTAGGGTTAGGGTTAGGGTTAGGGTTAGGGTTAGGGTTAGGGTTAGGGTTAGGGTTAGGGTTAGGGTTAGGGTTAGGGTTAGGGTTAGGGTTAGGGTTAGGGTTAGGGTTAGGGTTAGGGTTAGGGTTAGGGTTAGGGTTAGGGTTAGGGTTAGGGTTAGGGTTAGGGTTAGGGTTAGGGTTAGGGTTAGGGTTAGGGTTAGGGTTAGGGTTAGGGTTAGGGTTAGGGTTAGGGTTAGGGTTAGGGTTAGGGTTAGGGTTAGGGTTAGGGTTAGGGTTAGGGTTAGGGTTAGGGTTAGGGTTAGGGTTAGGGTTAGGGTTAGGGTTAGGGTTAGGGTTAGGGTTAGGGTTAGGGTTAGGGTTAGGGTTAGGGTTAGGGTTAGGGTTAGGGTTAGGGTTAGGGTTAGGGTTAGGGTTAGGGTTAGGGTTAGGGTTAGGGTTAGGGTTAGGGTTAGGTTAGGGTTAGGGTTAGGGTTAGGGTTAGGGTTAGGGTTAGGGTTAGGGTTAGGGTTAGGGTTAGGGTTAGGGTTAGGGTTAGGGTTAGGGTTAGGGTTAGGGTTAGGGTTAGGGTTAGGGTTAGGGTTAGGGTTAGGGTTAGGGTTAGGGTTAGGGTTAGGGTTAGGGTTAGGGTTAGGGTTAGGGTTAGGGTTAGGGTTAGGGTTAGGGTTAGGGTTAGGGTTAGGGTTAGGGTTAGGGTTAGGGTTAGGGTTAGGGTTAGGGTTAGGGTTAGGGTTAGGGTTAGGGTTAGGGTTAGGGTTAGGGTTAGGGTTAGGGTTAGGGTTAGGGTTAGGGTTAGGGTTAGGGTTAGGGTTAGGGTTAGGGTTAGGGTTAGGGTTAGGGTTAGGGTTAGGGTTAGGGTTAGGGTTAGGGTTAGGGTTAGGGTTAGGGTTAGGGTTAGGGTTAGGGTTAGGGTTAGGGTTAGGGTTAGGGTTAGGGTTAGGGTTAGGGTTAGGGTTAGGGTTAGGGTTAGGGTTAGGGTTAGGGTTAGGGTTAGGGTTAGGGTTAGGGTTAGGGTTAGGGTTAGGGTTAGGGTTAGGGTTAGGGTTAGGGTTAGGGTTAGGGTTAGGGTTAGGGTTAGGGTTAGGGTTAGGGTTAGGGTTAGGGTTAGGGTTAGGGTTAGGGTTAGGGTTAGGGTTAGGGTTAGGGTTAGGGTTAGGGTTAGGGTTAGGGTTAGGGTTAGGGTTAGGGTTAGGGTTAGGGTTAGGGTTAGGGTTAGGGTTAGGGTTAGGGTTAGGGTTAGGGTTAGGGTTAGGGTTAGGGTTAGGGTTAGGGTTAGGGTTAGGGTTAGGGTTAGGGTTAGGGTTAGGGTTAGGGTTAGGGTTAGGGTTAGGGTTAGGGTTAGGGTTAGGGTTAGGGTTAGGGTTAGGGTTAGGGTTAGGGTTAGGGTTAGGGTTAGGGTTAGGGTTAGGGTTAGGGTTAGGGTTAGGGTTAGGGTTAGGGTTAGGGTTAGGGTTAGGGTTAGGGTTAGGGTTAGGGTTAGGGTTAGGGTTAGGGTTAGGGTTAGGGTTAGGGTTAGGGTTAGGGTTAGGGTTAGGGTTAGGGTTAGGGTTAGGGTTAGGGTTAGGGTTAGGGTTAGGGTTAGGGTTAGGGTTAGGGTTAGGGTTAGGGTTAGGGTTAGGGTTAGGGTTAGGGTTAGGGTTAGGGTTAGGGTTAGGGTTAGGGTTAGGGTTAGGGTTAGGGTTAGGGTTAGGGTTAGGGTTAGGGTTAGGGTTAGGGTTAGGGTTAGGGTTAGGGTTAGGGTTAGGGTTAGGGTTAGGGTTAGGGTTAGGGTTAGGGTTAGGGTTAGGGTTAGGGTTAGGGTTAGGGTTAGGGTTAGGGTTAGGGTTAGGGTTAGGGTTAGGGTTAGGGTTAGGGTTAGGGTTAGGGTTAGGGTTAGGGTTAGGGTTAGGGTTAGGGTTAGGGTTAGGGTTAGGGTTAGGGTTAGGGTTAGGGTTAGGGTTAGGGTTAGGGTTAGGGTTAGGGTTAGGGTTAGGGTTAGGGTTAGGGTTAGGGTTAGGGTTAGGGTTAGGGTTAGGGTTAGGGTTAGGGTTAGGGTTAGGGTTAGGGTTAGGGTTAGGGTTAGGGTTAGGGTTAGGGTTAGGGTTAGGGTTAGGGTTAGGGTTAGGGTTAGGGTTAGGGTTAGGGTTAGGGTTAGGGTTAGGGTTAGGGTTAGGGTTAGGGTTAGGGTTAGGGTTAGGGTTAGGGTTAGGGTTAGGGTTAGGGTTAGGGTTAGGGTTAGGGTTAGGGTTAGGGTTAGGGTTAGGGTTAGGGTTAGGGTTAGGGTTAGGGTTAGGGTTAGGGTTAGGGTTAGGGTTAGGGTTAGGGTTAGGGTTAGGGTTAGGGTTAGGGTTAGGGTTAGGGTTAGGGTTAGGGTTAGGGTTAGGGTTAGGGTTAGGGTTAGGGTTAGGGTTAGGGTTAGGGTTAGGGTTAGGGTTAGGGTTAGGGTTAGGGTTAGGGTTAGGGTTAGGGTTAGGGTTAGGGTTAGGGTTAGGGTTAGGGTTAGGGTTAGGGTTAGGGTTAGGGTTAGGGTTAGGGTTAGGGTTAGGGTTAGGGTTAGGGTTAGGGTTAGGGTTAGGGTTAGGGTTAGGGTTAGGGTTAGGGTTAGGGTTAGGGTTAGGGTTAGGGTTAGGGTTAGGGTTAGGGTTAGGGTTAGGGTTAGGGTTAGGGTTAGGGTTAGGGTTAGGGTTAGGGTTAGGGTTAGGGTTAGGGTTAGGGTTAGGGTTAGGGTTAGGGTTAGGGTTAGGGTTAGGGTTAGGGTTAGGGTTAGGGTTAGGGTTAGGGTTAGGGTTAGGGTTAGGGTTAGGGTTAGGGTTAGGGTTAGGGTTAGGGTTAGGGTTAGGGTTAGGGTTAGGGTTAGGGTTAGGGTTAGGGTTAGGGTTAGGGTTAGGGTTAGGGTTAGGGTTAGGGTTAGGGTTAGGGTTAGGGTTAGGGTTAGGGTTAGGGTTAGGGTTAGGGTTAGGGTTAGGGTTAGGGTTAGGGTTAGGGTTAGGGTTAGGGTTAGGGTTAGGGTTAGGGTTAGGGTTAGGGTTAGGGTTAGGGTTAGGGTTAGGGTTAGGGTTAGGGTTAGGGTTAGGGTTAGGGTTAGGGTTAGGGTTAGGGTTAGGGTTAGGGTTAGGGTTAGGGTTAGGGTTAGGGTTAGGGTTAGGGTTAGGGTTAGGGTTAGGGTTAGGGTTAGGGTTAGGGTTAGGGTTAGGGTTAGGGTTAGGGTTAGGGTTAGGGTTAGGGTTAGGGTTAGGGTTAGGGTTAGGGTTAGGGTTAGGGTTAGGGTTAGGGTTAGGGTTAGGGTTAGGGTTAGGGTTAGGGTTAGGGTTAGGGTTAGGGTTAGGGTTAGGGTTAGGGTTAGGGTTAGGGTTAGGGTTAGGGTTAGGGTTAGGGTTAGGGTTAGGGTTAGGGTTAGGGTTAGGGTTAGGGTTAGGGTTAGGGTTAGGGTTAGGGTTAGGGTTAGGGTTAGGGTTAGGGTTAGGGTTAGGGTTAGGGTTAGGGTTAGGGTTAGGGTTAGGGTTAGGGTTAGGGTTAGGGTTAGGGTTAGGGTTAGGGTTAGGGTTAGGGTTAGGGTTAGGGTTAGGGTTAGGGTTAGGGTTAGGGTTAGGGTTAGGGTTAGGGTTAGGGTTAGGGTTAGGGTTAGGGTTAGGGTTAGGGTTAGGGTTAGGGTTAGGGTTAGGGTTAGGGTTAGGGTTAGGGTTAGGGTTAGGGTTAGGGTTAGGGTTAGGGTTAGGGTTAGGGTTAGGGTTAGGGTTAGGGTTAGGGTTAGGGTTAGGGTTAGGGTTAGGGTTAGGGTTAGGGTTAGGGTTAGGGTTAGGGTTAGGGTTAGGGTTAGGGTTAGGGTTAGGGTTAGGGTTAGGGTTAGGGTTAGGGTTAGGGTTAGGGTTAGGGTTAGGGTTAGGGTTAGGGTTAGGGTTAGGGTTAGGGTTAGGGTTAGGGTTAGGGTTAGGGTTAGGGTTAGGGTTAGGGTTAGGGTTAGGGTTAGGGTTAGGGTTAGGGTTAGGGTTAGGGTTAGGGTTAGGGTTAGGGTTAGGGTTAGGGTTAGGGTTAGGGTTAGGGTTAGGGTTAGGGTTAGGGTTAGGGTTAGGGTTAGGGTTAGGGTTAGGGTTAGGGTTAGGGTTAGGGTTAGGGTTAGGGTTAGGGTTAGGGTTAGGGTTAGGGTTAGGGTTAGGGTTAGGGTTAGGGTTAGGGTTAGGGTTAGGGTTAGGGTTAGGGTTAGGGTTAGGGTTAGGGTTAGGGTTAGGGTTAGGGTTAGGGTTAGGGTTAGGGTTAGGGTTAGGGTTAGGGTTAGGGTTAGGGTTAGGGTTAGGGTTAGGGTTAGGGTTAGGGTTAGGGTTAGGGTTAGGGTTAGGGTTAGGGTTAGGGTTAGGGTTAGGGTTAGGGTTAGGGTTAGGGTTAGGGTTAGGGTTAGGGTTAGGGTTAGGGTTAGGGTTAGGGTTAGGGTTAGGGTTAGGGTTAGGGTTAGGGTTAGGGTTAGGGTTAGGGTTAGGGTTAGGGTTAGGGTTAGGGTTAGGGTTAGGGTTAGGGTTAGGGTTAGGGTTAGGGTTAGGGTTAGGGTTAGGGTTAGGGTTAGGGTTAGGGTTAGGGTTAGGGTTAGGGTTAGGGTTAGGGTTAGGGTTAGGGTTAGGGTTAGGGTTAGGGTTAGGGTTAGGGTTAGGGTTAGGGTTAGGGTTAGGGTTAGGGTTAGGGTTAGGGTTAGGGTTAGGGTTAGGGTTAGGGTTAGGGTTAGGGTTAGGGTTAGGGTTAGGGTTAGGGTTAGGGTTAGGGTTAGGGTTAGGGTTAGGGTTAGGGTTAGGGTTAGGGTTAGGGTTAGGGTTAGGGTTAGGGTTAGGGTTAGGGTTAGGGTTAGGGTTAGGGTTAGGGTTAGGGTTAGGGTTAGGGTTAGGGTTAGGGTTAGGGTTAGGGTTAGGGTTAGGGTTAGGGTTAGGGTTAGGGTTAGGGTTAGGGTTAGGGTTAGGGTTAGGGTTAGGGTTAGGGTTAGGGTTAGGGTTAGGGTTAGGGTTAGGGTTAGGGTTAGGGTTAGGGTTAGGGTTAGGGTTAGGGTTAGGGTTAGGGTTAGGGTTAGGGTTAGGGTTAGGGTTAGGGTTAGGGTTAGGGTTAGGGTTAGGGTTAGGGTTAGGGTTAGGGTTAGGGTTAGGGTTAGGGTTAGGGTTAGGGTTAGGGTTAGGGTTAGGGTTAGGGTTAGGGTTAGGGTTAGGGTTAGGGTTAGGGTTAGGGTTAGGGTTAGGGTTAGGGTTAGGGTTAGGGTTAGGGTTAGGGTTAGGGTTAGGGTTAGGGTTAGGGTTAGGGTTAGGGTTAGGGTTAGGGTTAGGGTTAGGGTTAGGGTTAGGGTTAGGGTTAGGGTTAGGGTTAGGGTTAGGGTTAGGGTTAGGGTTAGGGTTAGGGTTAGGGTTAGGGTTAGGGTTAGGGTTAGGGTTAGGGTTAGGGTTAGGGTTAGGGTTAGGGTTAGGGTTAGGGTTAGGGTTAGGGTTAGGGTTAGGGTTAGGGTTAGGGTTAGGGTTAGGGTTAGGGTTAGGGTTAGGGTTAGGGTTAGGGTTAGGGTTAGGGTTAGGGTTAGGGTTAGGGTTAGGGTTAGGGTTAGGGTTAGGGTTAGGGTTAGGGTTAGGGTTAGGGTTAGGGTTAGGGTTAGGGTTAGGGTTAGGGTTAGGGTTAGGGTTAGGGTTAGGGTTAGGGTTAGGGTTAGGGTTAGGGTTAGGGTTAGGGTTAGGGTTAGGGTTAGGGTTAGGGTTAGGGTTAGGGTTAGGGTTAGGGTTAGGGTTAGGGTTAGGGTTAGGGTTAGGGTTAGGGTTAGGGTTAGGGTTAGGGTTAGGGTTAGGGTTAGGGTTAGGGTTAGGGTTAGGGTTAGGGTTAGGGTTAGGGTTAGGGTTAGGGTTAGGGTTAGGGTTAGGGTTAGGGTTAGGGTTAGGGTTAGGGTTAGGGTTAGGGTTAGGGTTAGGGTTAGGGTTAGGGTTAGGGTTAGGGTTAGGGTTAGGGTTAGGGTTAGGGTTAGGGTTAGGGTTAGGGTTAGGGTTAGGGTTAGGGTTAGGGTTAGGGTTAGGGTTAGGGTTAGGGTTAGGGTTAGGGTTAGGGTTAGGGTTAGGGTTAGGGTTAGGGTTAGGGTTAGGGTTAGGGTTAGGGTTAGGGTTAGGGTTAGGGTTAGGGTTAGGGTTAGGGTTAGGGTTAGGGTTAGGGTTAGGGTTAGGGTTAGGGTTAGGGTTAGGGTTAGGGTTAGGGTTAGGGTTAGGGTTAGGGTTAGGGTTAGGGTTAGGGTTAGGGTTAGGGTTAGGGTTAGGGTTAGGGTTAGGGTTAGGGTTAGGGTTAGGGTTAGGGTTAGGGTTAGGGTTAGGGTTAGGGTTAGGAGGTTAGGGTTAGGGTTAGGGTTAGGGTTAGGGTTAGGGTTAGGGTTAGGGTTAGGGTTAGGGTTAGGGTTAGGGTTAGGGTTAGGGTTAGGGTTAGGGTTAGGGTTAGGGTTAGGGTTAGGGTTAGGGTTAGGGTTAGGGTTAGGGTTAGGGTTAGGGTTAGGGTTAGGGTTAGGGTTAGGGTTAGGGTTAGGGTTAGGGTTAGGGTTAGGGTTAGGGTTAGGGTTAGGGTTAGGGTTAGGGTTAGGGTTAGGGTTAGGGTTAGGGTTAGGGTTAGGGTTAGGGTTAGGGTTAGGGTTAGGGTTAGGGTTAGGGTTAGGGTTAGGGTTAGGGTTAGGGTTAGGGTTAGGGTTAGGGTTAGGGTTAGGGTTAGGGTTAGGGTTAGGGTTAGGGTTAGGGTTAGGGTTAGGGTTAGGGTTAGGGTTAGGGTTAGGGTTAGGGTTAGGGTTAGGGTTAGGGTTAGGGTTAGGGTTAGGGTTAGGGTTAGGGTTAGGGTTAGGGTTAGGGTTAGGGTTAGGGTTAGGGTTAGGGTTAGGGTTAGGGTTAGGGTTAGGGTTAGGGTTAGGGTTAGGGTTAGGGTTAGGGTTAGGGTTAGGGTTAGGGTTAGGGTTAGGGTTAGGGTTAGGGTTAGGGTTAGGGTTAGGGTTAGGGTTAGGGTTAGGGTTAGGGTTAGGGTTAGGGTTAGGGTTAGGGTTAGGGTTAGGGTTAGGGTTAGGGTTAGGGTTAGGGTTAGGGTTAGGGTTAGGGTTAGGGTTAGGGTTAGGGTTAGGGTTAGGGTTAGGGTTAGGGTTAGGGTTAGGGTTAGGGTTAGGGTTAGGGTTAGGGTTAGGGTTAGGGTTAGGGTTAGGGTTAGGGTTAGGGTTAGGGTTAGGGTTAGGGTTAGGGTTAGGGTTAGGGTTAGGGTTAGGGTTAGGGTTAGGGTTAGGGTTAGGGTTAGGGTTAGGGTTAGGGTTAGGGTTAGGGTTAGGGTTAGGGTTAGGGTTAGGGTTAGGGTTAGGGTTAGGGTTAGGGTTAGGGTTAGGGTTAGGGTTAGGGTTAGGGTTAGGGTTAGGGTTAGGGTTAGGGTTAGGGTTAGGGTTAGGG
>NC_091480.1:600000-770000 GCF_036971445.1 Narcine bancroftii | reverse complement strand
AATCTTTCTTTGTAATCTAGTTGCTGATATCCAGGTAACATTGACGTAAATCTTCTCTGCACCCTCTCTACTTTATTGATAGCTTTCCTCTCATTTGGTGACCAGAACTGCACACAGTACTCACAAAAGAGCCTCACCAATATCTTGTCTAGTCTCAACCTCACTGCCCGACTCCTGTATTCTATGTGATGGTTGATCAACGCCAGCTATTTGAACAGATTCTTTTCGAGGTACTCTCTGATTACCCTCCAATAATTAACCTATCACTGTCAGGCTCACTTGGTTGGCTTTTGAAGCCGTTTTTCAACAAAGGAACATTAGATTACATCCATTCCTCTGGCACCTCACCCGTGGATAAACAGGTTTTAAATATTTCTGTCAGAGCCCTGGCAATTTCTACACTTCTTTCCCTCAAGGCCAAGGGAATATCATGTCAGACGTCCATCCACCATCAGACAAAAATTAGCCGACACAAGATGAAGGCAGGACAGTAGTCCCACCTCTCCAGCACGAGTCATGGATCAAGTGAGCACTGACTGCAAGAAGTTTCTACATCCTCTTGGTGTCTGTGTGGATTTCCTCCCACACTCCACAGCTCAAGGGGGCCGTAAGTTCATTGGCGAATTGGGAAGCTCAAGACCATGGGGTGGAAGTGCACATTCTGGACCTGGGGGCATCAATTCAATTCAACTGCACGGATGAACCTTTGGGCACGACCTGATCTTTTTCTGGTTTCAAACTCATTATTTTTGAAAATTGTATGTGCACCTCTAATGCAACACGACTGCTGCAAAACAGGCTTCTTGATACATATCCATGACAAGAACTCGGGAGAATCTGATTTAGTTACTAGACTTTTGAACAGAACAGTGTCTGGACATTTTATCCCTAAACTGAAACTTTATAGACATACAGAACAAAAAGAGGGCAAAACAAGCTTGTGTCTCACCAATACCACAATTCACGGACACTTTTTAAGTTCTCAAGGGTGGCAGAAAACACAAAGAACAGACAAACTCCTTCCACACTGTCACTTTGAGAGCTTTGGACTCACCATGCTATAAATATTGCCAAGCCATCACTCTCTCTCCAAATCAATGACCCAAAGTCCTGGCTGAGCGATAGATTTGAGACATTTTACCCGCTATGTAGCAATCGGGCACAAGGAAAATTGCTGCTTCCATTGTGAAGTATTTAGGAATCTCAGACCACAAACAACCTTCACCCCGAAAAACAAGCAATTCTCCACAATAAAACTAGGTTTCCTTCCTGTCTGCAAGCATCTGCTCTCTTGAGTCTGAATGGCACAACTGGGGAAACCGTTTCAAATCCATGACCTGAAACAGCATATTCTCTTCCCCTAATTGGAGCTGTCTTGCAATTGGCCACCACTGCCCGAGCAAGAATGAACTGGGAGATCTCACACTTGCTCCTTCACAGGTGAGACCTCCCTGTTCATTGGAGCTCCATATTATCCATCTTGCTCTATTTTGTTAACCTTAATCAAGTCTCCTCTCATTCTCCAACACTCCCATGAAAAATAAAAATCATGTATCCTGTAGTTCGCGAGTCTGGACACCAGGTGGTGGTATTATACCTAGATCTCTCTCTCTCTCTCTCCCCCTCTCGCTTCATGCATGCAGTACTCGGTGTGAACAGGCGGTGGCAGCACTTTACAGCTCTTGCAATCTGCAGCTTGGACAGGAGATGTCGGAGTTACAGAGACATGGCTGCGGGAACGGCAGGATTGGGAAATCAATGTTCCCGGGTACACGTCCTATAGAAAAGACAGAAAGTTGGGAAGAGGGGGTGGGGTAGCTCTGTTGGTAAGAAATAAAATTCAGGCATTTGAAAGGAAAGACATTGAAACAGGTGGGTAGAGTCTGTTTTGATAGAATTAAGAAATTGTAAAGGCATGAGGACCATAATGGGGGTCATTTACAGGCCTCCGAAAAGTAGCTCAGATATTAAAGTATAAATCAGGAATTAAGAGTGGCATGTCAAAGTGGTAGCAATACGGTAGTTATGGGGGACTTCAACATGAAAGTGGACTGGGATAATCAGACGGGGGCAGGAACACAAGAGAGTGAGTTTATTGAATGTCTACGAGATACTTTCATCCATTGATTTAATTATAAATTTGGTTACTTTGTTCTTTATGTTAATTTTTTTTCCCCAGTTTTATCCATATTTGAATCCAAATTCAGGTTGAAATCCCCTCCTATTAATATGTTCCCTTGCGTATCTGCTACCTTCAAAAAGATATCTTGCATAAACTTTTGATCTTCTTCGTTAGGTGAATATACATTGAGTAGATTCCAAAACTCCGAATATATCTGACATTTTATCATTACATATCTCCCTGCTGGATCTATTATTTCCTCTTCTATTTTAAATGGCACATTTTTACTAATTAATATAGCTACTCCTCTTGCTTTTGAATTATACGATGCTGCTGTTACGTGTCCTACCCAATACGAGATACTTTCTTGGAGCAGCTAGTGGAGGAACCTACCAGGGGGAAGTCAATTCTGGACTTGGTGCTGTGCAGCGACGCAGAGTTAATAAGTGACCTCGATGTAGGGGAGCCATTAGGGAATAGTGACCATGGTATGGTTATTTTTGAGCGGCAATTAGAAAGGGAAAAAGAAAGGAAGTCGGAAGCATCTGTACTGCAGTTAAATAAAGGGGATTATGCAGCTATGATGGAGGAGCTAGCCAAAATAAAATGGAAAGATACACTAGCTGGGAGGACAACTCGGGAAAAATGGCAGGTGCTTTTGGACATTTTCCACAGGATTCAGGACAAATTTATTCCAAAGTGGCGGAAAGGCTCTAGGAGATGCAAATGGCAGTCGTGGCTAACTAATGAAATCAAGTGCAATATCAAATCCAAAGGGAGTAAGTATAAGATAGAGAAGTGGAAGACTAGTGGGCAAGATCAGGGAGCATGGAATTGGAGGTAAGGTGCTGACATGGATAGGAAATTGGTTAATAAATAGGAAACAAAGGGTTGGAGTAAGCCGGTCCTTTTCAGGATGGCAGGATGTGACGAGTAGAGTGCCGCAGGGATCGGTATTGGGTCCTCAGTTGTTTGTAATTTCTGTAAATGATTTGGATGTGGGAATTAATAACATGAGCAAATTTGCAGATGACACTAAACTGCGTGGCGGTGTGGGGTGTGAGGGTGATATCAGGAAAATGCAGAGGGACTTGGACAGGTTGGGGGTGTGGGCTGCTGAATGGAAGATGACGTTCAATGTGAGCAAATGTGAGGTTATCCATTTTGGGGGCAATAATAGGAAAGCTGAGTATTCTCTAAATGGAGACAAGCTAGGGAGTGGGGAGGAGCAAATGGATCTGGGTGTACTTGTTCACCGGTCACTGAAGGCTAACATGCAGGTTCAGAAAGCTGTGAAGAAGGCAAATAGCATGTTGGCTTTCATAAAGAGGGGATTGGAGCATAGGAACAGAGACGCCCTTCTGCAGTTGTGCAGGGCCCTGGTGAGACCCCACCTGGAGTATTGCATCCAGTACTGGTCTCCAATTTTGAGGAAGGACATACTAGCTATAGTGGGTGTGCAGCGCAGATTTACAAGGTTAGTTCCAGCGATGGCGGGGTTGACATATGCTGAAAGGCTAGAAAAACTGAACTTATATCCGATGGAGTTTAGAAGGATGAGGGGGGACATGATTGAGGTATACAAAATTATCAGGGGGATGGACAGGGTGAAGTCGGATTACTTGTTCCCAGTGATGGGGGAGACGAGGACTAGAGGGCATAGTTTAAGAATACAGGGTAGGCCCTTTAGGACGGAGATGAGAAAACATTTTTTTACCCAGAGAAGTGTGAATCTGTGGAATGCTCTGCCACAGAGGGTGGAAGAGGCAGATTCGCTGATTATGTTCAAAAGAGCGTTAGATAAGACTCTAGTGGGCAAAGGAGTAAAGGGTTATGGGGATAAGGCTGGAATGGGGTACTGATAGTAGTGATCAGCCATGATCTGTAAAATGGCGGTCACTGAAGGCTCGACAGGCCGAAGGGCCTACTCCTGCTCCTATTGTCTATTGAACCATTCCTCCAAGGTCCCTCTGTTCCTCAATGCCCTCCCCTTCACTGCATACGTCTTGGTTATTCTTACCAAAATAAAGTACCTCACACTTACCTACATTAAACTCCATCTGCCATCTTTCCAAACAGTCCAAATCCTTTTGTAGTCCATGAAAACCCTCCTCACTCTCCACAAATCTTGAAAATAAGCAAAATGTATTACGTTATGTTAAGCTTCTCTTTGAAAATTTTAATTTCACATGCATTAAATGCGTACATAAATTTCTCATTCAAAGATAATGAAAAATTAATACATAGTATTTTTTTTTAAATTCCCCCTGCCCAACAACCCAATAGAAAAGAAAGATAACATCTGGAAAGTATTTATAAAAAAATTACTAAAAAACTATCAAATAAAATCTAACAAATTTTCTTGATTTTAGGAGTCAGAAGGTTCAGGTTGGGCGATTACAACTTAATTCCTACAGTTTATAAATAGGATTCCCAAATCTTTCCAAAAATTTCAAATTTGTTACGTAAATTACATGTAATTATTTCAAGTGTCAAGGGACTTGGGGGGGTTCTCGTTCAGGAAAACATAGTGAGTTGGTAACCACCAGGTTGGATCGGCAGGAAAAGAAAGCAAATTCTATGTTGGCCTTTGTTTCAAGGGTAGGGAGGTGTTGATGGGGCATGGGAGAGACCTCATTTGGAGAACTGCGAAGTTTATCTTAAAAAGGATGTGCTGATGTTGGAGAGAGAGCAGAGATTTACCAGGATGATATATCTCCACTCTTCATTGGAGTATAGAAGAAGGAGAGGAGATCTCAGAAACCTTTCCAATGCTGAAAGGATTGGACAGTAGATGTGAATAATGTTTCCCTTGGATAAAAAGACATTGTCTTAGAATTAGAAGATACCTATTTAAAGCAGATGAGAAATTTATTTCACCAGAAGGTCATGGAATTTGTTGCTGGACTGTTGAGGGAGTTTAAGTGGGGGGGGGGGTGGCGGAATTAATAGATGTTTAATGAGTCAGGGTATCAAGGGATCAGGGGAAAAAGCCAGAACTTGGAATGAGAGGCGAGAACAGTTTAGATCAGGGGATAGCAGACACAGTGGGCTGAATGGCCAACTTCTGTTCCTTGTAATTTGACACCATTTTAACTAATGTACATTTGAGAATTTTAACATCCATCCATATATCCTCTGTGGAGGCCTGTGACGAGAGCTGTGCCTCAGGGATAGGTGCTGGAACAATAATGTGGTGAATTGGATTAGCAAGTTTGCAGGTGACACCAAGAACGGTGGAGTTGTGGACAGCCAGGAAAGCTTGCAGAAGGATCTGGACCAGCTGGAGAAAGGGCAGATGGAATTTAATGCAGATAAGTGTGAGGTGTCACATTTTGAAGGGCAAACCAAGAAAAGATAGACACGGTGAACGGTCGGGCACTGAGGAGTGAGGTTGAACAGAGGGACATGGTAAACGGGTGTCATTCCATGCAAGTGCTGTCACAGGTGGATTTGGGCGGGAATTGAAGATACCCAAGTTAACTAAAATTGAAAATTGTAAATGGGGCAAAAAAGGGATCTATTTCAGAAATGTTTGTGACAACAGAAAATGGCTAAACCAACTTTAGATTAAATGGGAGATTCTTCTTTAGAATTAACCCAAGAAGAACGGACTACTTACTATGTGTGAAGATGGTGGATTAAATTGATGAATGTGCGATATAATTGGGTGAATTATAATTTTTTTTACATCATTTGTATTTAACTTTAGTCATTCAGATTTATGTTTTCATTGTGGGATTCAAATTAATACCTTTTTTTGTCTGTCTGGTGGTGTGATAAAGTTAAGCCTTTGAGGATTTATTTGAAAGGTTAACACAATTCCATTACACCTCCTTCCCATGGAGAAATTTTTAGACTTCTGAAAGGTTAAAATTTTAAACTGCAATCTCTGATTTGTTCTTAATAGATTTCACAGCCATAATCAATAGAATAAAAACAAATGTAGCAGAAACCTCTAAATCCAACATCTAAATAAGCAATCCTCAATGACACTGGCCCTTAATATCATTATAGTGTCTTATACTTCAGTCCTATTCTTGCAAAATTAAACTCCAGTTGAATCATCATCTATTCTTATTTTTAATCTTACTCAAAAATTATGATCAATACTTAATCCCATAGCAGCACAAACACATTCTTCTACATGTTGCAGAGCTAATACAAGGGACAAAAATGATTTTCCAGCAGCAGAATAATTCTTTTGAGTGTTTATTCAATGTCTGAGAATCATAAGCCAGAGGATTTTTAACATCATCAGACATATTTATTTTTAATACAGCACCGGCTGCATCCATCAAATCCCGGGATGAAGCGGTTGTAAAAGTAGTCCATACCCGCAAACTCCTGCAGCTCCTTGAGGCTGTCCGGACATGGTAACTCCCTGAGAGCGGAGACCTTTGCAGCGGTGGGCGTGGCTCCTTCGGCCGTGATGGTATGGCCCAGGAACTGCATGGACTCTTTCCCAAACTAGCACTTGGCCAGGTTGATGGCAAGGCTGAAATCGGCCAGCCGGGAGAAAAGGGCACAAAGGTGGGCCTTGTGTTGCGCCTGGCCCTTGCTGGCGACGAGAATGTCGTCCTAATAAATAAAGCCAAAATCCAAGTCCCTGCCCACAGAGTCCATGAGGCGCTTGAAGGTCTGAGCGGGACCCTTGAGCCTGAATGGCATGCGCAGGAATTCGAACAAGCCAAAGGGGGAGATGATTGCTGTCTTTGGTATGTCCTCAGGGTTCACCGGGATCTGGTAATATCCACGCATCAGGTGTAAGGTAAAACATCATGAGATGGGAATGTGTAGGGAGTTACCCTGTACAGGGCAGTAACAAGAAGGGGAGGTGTCCTTGTACTCCTGTTAGGTAAAACATCATGAGATGGGACCGGAGAAGGAGTCACCCAGTACTAAGGAGTAACAGAATGCATCCTTGTACTTACAAGATAAGAGAGACATTGATGGATTGAGAGGCAGGAAGCTAGCAGGGAAAGGATAGCAACAGTTTTAGTCATTGGACAAGTAATGATATGATGATGTTCTAAACATGTATCCAAGGGTATAAAAAATCACCATTTTGCTGATAACGGCAGAATGCATTCTCCGACTAACTTGTTAGTCGCAAGTGTTACAATCCGGTAATAAAGAACAAAGAACCCTGATTTCGACTCAGCCTGGTGTTTGTCTCACTCATTCATGAACAAAGCAGACCTAACAATTTGGTGACCCCGACGTGATGGGTGAGTGAACACTGGACGACGGTTTCTGTTTTTTCTGACAATCATCTCAGCCGGCTGATAAAAAGGTCCAGAGAAGCCTGTTTTAACAAAATTCTCTTTTTTTTAAAATCTTTATGATTGTCAGTAAGAACTGGAGATCGGACAAATTAGACGACCACAATTGAAGGTCGCATGCCAGGATTGTAACACGTAAGTGATTACAGACAAGATAAAAGTCCTTAAGGTGTTTGAATGACATTTATTAAGTGCTTCGCAAGAAACTACTAGAGTTTAAAAGTCTTTATTGTGTCGTTGCAAAGTCCAATAGAGTGAGAAGGTGGTCTATAAACAATTGAGGACCTGAGTTTTCTGCCCTAAACTGGTTATTAAGAGGAGAAATCTCCCACGTGAAGGTTGGGCTTTGAAAGAAAACAAAGGTTCAGGCTTATTGGCCTCAATTGTATCTGAGAGACTGACTTATAAATGTCCGGTAGGTATGATAATGTCTGTACACTTGAGAAGTTAAGAATTTATTTCCCCAATTCGCCGTGGTGGAATACCACAGCAGACACTAGAGACCTTGAGACAACAAAAAAAAGTACTCAGGGACGCCTGCCTGGTGAACAAGAACGACGACAGAAGGCTGCGACAGCTGTGTCCGGATCAGGTAGGAGATATTAATGAAAAAGTTGACAAACTCCTAAGAGACACCCAGTTTATTCGAAATACTTTTGATAAGTTAAATGAGGGTATTCCCAACATCACCAAGGAGATAAAGTTACGTAAATTCATAGATTGGTACAGGGAAACAGGACAAAAGTATAGCCCAAATATTTGGTTTTCTAGTTGTAATTTAACTTTCAGACCCCTTTGGGAAAACAGAGAGTGGAAAACGAGCAATCAGAGTATACAGGACAGTCTGAAGTCAATTGGAGGACAAGACTTAGAGACTGTTCTTTTAAAAGATATTAGTCATCCAGCTTGCAAGGAGACATTTTTAAAAGCAATTTTCGTTGACATAGATCCCCTAAACGGACAAAAACCTAAATTAAAACAGGCATTAGAAAGCGGTCCCGCAGCTATGGCTGTACAGTTGCCTGCTAAGACTTTTGACCAAGTTATTAAGGAAATTAATCAGGAATTAGAGGAGCGAAATACCAGTAATGCGGCATTGGAAAAACAAAAAATGCTCCGAAAATGTGTAGACCGCTGGAGGAAGAGGGGTTGGTTACCCGGGGGCACTGAGATGTTCCTGACAGGTGAGGAAAAAAAAATTTTAAAACGTAGAGGCTTAGATAAGCTGGAAGAAACAAAACACAGAAGGGAAAGGAAAAGTGCCTGTTTCCAGTTTCCAGCCACGAAGTGTCCGGGTTTGCTCTCTCCCTCCCTCCTTTCACCCTCCCCCCTCTCTCTTCTCTCCCCCTCTCTCTCTTCTCCCCCCCCCCTCCTCTCTCACCCACTCCCCCTCCCAATCCCAATCTGTGGTGGTGCTGCCCTGAAATCCCCAGGTTGGGCAGGGCAGAGAAATACAATTTGGTTTTAATTTTGTGCCCACAATTCCAGCTCCGCATCAAATGGGATCCTGTTTTATCCTCTCTCCCTCCCTTTTTCCCGCACCCACACCATTGCGGGATCAGGGCAGACATTGTGGGCTGACGTGTAGCTCACTCGAGGTGGGAGGGAAGGAAGGAGTGATAGTTCCCAGTGGTGGGAGACCCAATCTGATCCAGACCAGTGATCACAGGATGAGAACCTTTTAAAACCTTTGAAACGAAAGTGTTAATCTGAAGACTTTTCTCCCAGTGGGGCCAGTGCAAGGCATTTTCTCTCTCTATCTCTTGTGCTCTGTGTATCTGCCTCTCTATCTCTTTCTCTCGCTATGCTCTCTCTCTCTCTCTCTCTGGCACCCCAGATGGGACACTGGAGTCACGTCCCTTATATTCAGATATTGAGACACTGGGGTGTGACAAGAACCACGGGAATAGGGACACATCAGACGAGGTACAGGCCCCTTTAATAAAAATAGAAGGGGGAGTAATAGATGTAGAGACCCCTCTGGAGTCCAAGAAAATAGAAAAGGAGTTAGAGATACAGAAATGGAACATGAAAAAGGTTCAGGATAACATTAAAAACTTAAACAGAGATATTAATGTGCTGGGGCAGATCAGTGAGGATCAAAAAGAATTAATGGTAGGTGTATTGAAGGAAGTGGAAAAGATAACTACAACACTGTCAGGAGAAATTAAAGCTGAAGGAATGGTAATAGGAGTAAAGGACGAAAAGTGTAGTACAGATGAGGAAACGAGATACGATCCACCATGGGAGGAAAGTAGAAGGAAAAGACTCGGGAGGGAGAAAAATAGACATGCCTACCTGGACATAGTTAGAACAAAAGAGAAAGATGTGAAACAACTAAACTATGGCCGAAAAGATTATCTTAGAGATGAACGTGACCAATATACCTTTGACCCTGAGACATTGGAAACTGATAGGGACAGTGACAGTGACAAAGAAGAGTCAGAACAAGGTGGGATAAATAAATGCATGCCAAGAGTAAAGAAGGAGCAGAAATCCCCAAAATTGAGATATCAATGCCCATTACTGATCACGGGACGGGGAACTCAAAAATATGTACCCTGGTCACGAATGGACTTAGAGAGTTTAATGAAAAAACTACCTCCGTTGAGTAATGGGGCTAGTCCATGGATTTCTTGTTTTGAGCGAGAAACCTGCCAAGAACAATTAGCACTCGCAGATGTCAGAACTATCATGATAAAATTAAAGGCAGAAGGGGCCCTGAAGCAAATAGAGAAAATTGTAAGAAGCAGTAAATTGGGGGATGAAATAGAATTTAACCCACTTTGGAATAAATTTTGGGAAGCACTTAGAGAAACATTTCCTACACCCTATAGTTTGGATGCCTTGGTAACCCTTCAACTAAAGGAAGGAGAGACTGCAGACGAGTATTTCACTCGAGCATGGGACTTATGGGAAACAGGGACTGGAGAAAGACCCGACCACAGCCCCTTAGGAAGGGCTCACTTTCGTAATGGGATAATAAACGGACTACCTGCTACGGTTCAAGCAAAATTAAGGGACATTGTGGGATTAGAGACAATGTCAGAGGATTTGTGGAAAAGACACCTGACACATGCAATCAAACGACATCGTCAATCAGAGCATGCTAAGTCAGAAAGTGCGTCCCAGAAGGAGGTGGACAAGACAACCGATAAATTGGTGAGAGCCATAGAACATATAGGGGTTAAATTAGCGGCCCAACAGATAGTCCCACAGGTCATGGGGCCAGTGATAAATCCGGGACCCCAAGTAAGAAATGGTTGGGAAAGACAGCTAGGTACAATGTATAGAGGGGAACATGCAGTATGCTGGTACTGCCAAAATCCTGGACACTACCAGCGGAACTGTCCGGAGGCTGGGAGAGCAAGGGGAAAAAGATTACCCTCTATGAGAGGCTATCGGGGAAGAGGAGGAAACTTAAGAGGACAAGCAAGGGGTAGGGGTGGACATATTGATGGGCCCCAGAGAATCGGGGGGTGGCAGAGTGATCAACAAGTCCAGGCACCTCAGTGTAATGACTATATTGAGGAAGGTGCTGAATTTGATTATTGAAGGTGCCCTGGAGAATCAAAAATCACGCCTCCCTGGGAGCCACCAAAAATTTGGGGGACGGTAAATGGAGAAAAAATTGAATTTATGGTTGACACAGGGGCAGCAGTTACAACAGTGATTAAAAAACCCCCAGGGAGCACATTTTCGGGCAAAACATTATCTACAATAGGATTCTCCGGGATAAGGGAAACACAGCCCTATACAGATAACATCGACATGACATTTGGACGACAAAGGGTTAAAACGCCTGTCCTGGTTGTGCCAAGTTGCCCCATTAATTTATTAGCAAGGGACATTCTTACCAAACTAGGAATAACCATACAATGTTCTGAGAAGGGCCTTCGGTTAACATACCCAGGGGATACAATAAGAAGGGGAGGACAGTTTATAGTAATGACCCCATCTAACGCTTCAGAAGTATTTTCTGGAGTCGGCTACTGTATGATGAACCAGGCCCAGGGCTGATTAAACAGTTTTTTGAGTGGAGGGCCAGTATTCCTCGGTATGGGGATTACCATTATCCACTAGATCCTATGCATGTTACATTAAACTACACCATCCACCCGGACCAGGAATATGAGGAGAGGTGGGACTCTCTAAAAGAAGGGAAGACAGAAACGATACATTGTCCATTTATCTTTGTAGGTAAGGAGGGAATAGCTGCTATGGTTGTCATGACAGAAGAACAAATGGAGTGGTTCTGCTTAGGAGTAGAAAGTGTGCCTCATGTGACCTTGGGTATTGACAAAGATCATCACGCTCGACAGCTGGGTCCGATGGTAAAGGAAGCGATAGGGTGTGAATACAGGCAGACAGAAATCCCGGGATATTCCACCTCGGAGGGAGGAAAACTTGTCAGACTGAATATTGAAGCATGGGACCAGGTAGTGAATGAGAAAGTAGAAAGAGACCGAGCCATAGAAGGAGAAAATATTGATCACAGAGACTCAGACAAATATCTTTCTAATCTGAGTCCACATATATGGACAACGGGGCCCTATGATGTGGGAGTAATAAAAGGAGAGGTATTTCTAGAATTGGCCAACCCCGGGCAGAAACCAATATGGAGAAAACAATACCGCTTGTCGCCCAGTCAGGAGGAGGGTATTAAAGGAACGATAGAAGGGTTAATGGAGTCAGGGGTTTTAAGGGCGGCACCTGACAGTATGTGGAACACGCCCATCATGCCTGTTCCCAAACAGGGTAGAAAAGACTGGAGGATGGTACACGACCTCCGGGAAATTAACTTGGCTACCAAGACCATCGGGAGACCAGTCCCAGACCCATATGTAGCACTTAGGGCTCTGAGTCCGGAGCACGAATACTATACTGTCATTGATCTGGCAAACGCATTCTTCTGCTTGAATTTAGCTGAGGAATGGCAAGACTGGTTAACTTTCACTTACCAAGCACATCGGTACACATACACTAGATTACCTCAGGGTTATAAGGACAGTCCAGGACTGTTCAATCAGGCCCTTAGCGAAATCCTAATGAAATTAAAGCTCCCGGAAGATGTTACACTGATTCAGTATGTAGACGACCTACTATTAGCAGGGAAAACGCCACATGGGTGCCTGACAGGGCAGCCAAACAGGTTACTGGTTATCATGAACATATACAGGGGATGATTTTGAGGTCCCATAACAAAAAAATGAATCTGAAACTAAGGAGACTTGTAGCAGATTGAATGACTACACAGATGAGTTTTGTGGAGGAAGAGTGCTGTACAACTGGCTCCCTGCTAACTGGGATGGTCGGTGTGCTCTAGTAACCCTTAATGCGCCAGTGCTGATTGTCAAAATGCAGGAGGGAGACGAGGATTCCCTAGAATTGCGCCACACAGAGAGTTGGCTGTGGAGAAAAAGGAGGAGTGTTGGACTCTTGGGGCCGGGAGGAAGGAACCCTGATGGGGTATGGATTGATGCCATTGGCCAAGCCCGGAATATTCCGGACGAATTTAAATTAGCCGATGAGATTGCAGCTGGGTTTGAAAGCTTTCCTGTTTTTAGTGCAATTTTTCCCATCACTGTAAATAAGAATGTTAATAGGATCAACCTTATTCACTATAATGTCCAGCGCCTTGCAAATTTGACCAGGGACGTTGTTGAGGCAATACATCAACAACTGTCAGAAACTTCCCTTATGACACTTCAGAATAGGATAGCGATTGATATGGTCCTGGCAGAGAAAGGTGGAGTGTGTGCTATGTTTGGAGATCTATGCTGCACTTCTATCTCTAATAACACAGGGCCAGATGGATCACTCACTAAGGGGTTAACGAAACTTAGGGCATTGGCGAAAGAATTAAAAGCCCAGTCTGGAGTCTCCAATCCTGTTTTATCCTGGTTACAGGGAGTGTTTGGGAGATGGAGCACATTGTTAGGACAACTTTTGCTGGGTTTGTTCATTTCTGTATCAATTTTTATCACTTGTGGCTGTTGTTGTATTCCATGCATTCGAACGCTGGTCACGAGGACCATAGAGACAGCCCTTGCTGACCGTGATGAACTGCCTCCGAAATATCAAGCTGTGCAGGCTGTGGAGCAAGACTATCTCACATTACAGGAGACGGAGAAAGTTGCTGAGATCGATCTGGAGTCTGAAGGGGAATGTGATGGGAAGGAGGGATTGTGAATTAGATTGTTACACATATAATTTTAACCTTGCTTGTAACCCAAATATTATAACATTGATTGTAACACAAACATTATTAATCAGATTGTAGAACAAGTATTATGAATTAGATTGTAGACCATATGTTAACTTGGGAATTTACTAATGTACGGGGGGTTAGCTAGTTTTTTGCTTGGGGGCAAATGGGATGAAACTTGTAAACGGGCAATGGGATCGGGGTGACGGATGGGGGGTGTACGCAAAGGAGGGTTGGGGGAACCCTCGCCCACCAGCCGAACTACCCTGTGAACAGAACCCGTATAGAGCTTGGCAATAATAGGCGAAATAATGTAACGCGGTGGTAGCATAGTCAGGGCGAGATTGTCCTCTAAAGAGGACAAAGGAGGGATTGTAAGGTAAAACATCATGAGATGGGAATGTGTAGGGAGTTACCCTGTACAGGGCAGTAACAAGAAGGGGAGGTGTCCTTGTACTCCTGTTAGGTAAAACATCATGAGATGGGACCGGAGAAGGAGTCACCCAGTACTAAGGAGTAACAGAATGCATCCTTGTACTTACAAGATAAGAGAGACATTGATGGATTGAGAGGCAGGAAGCTAGCAGGGAAAGGATAGCAACAGTTTTAGTCATTGGACAAGTAATGATATGATGATGTTCTAAACATGTATCCAAGGGTATAAAAAATCACCATTTTGCTGATAACGGCAGAATGCATTCTCCGACTAACTTGTTAGTCGCAAGTGTTACAATCCGGTAATAAAGAACAAAGAACCCTGATTTCGACTCAGCCTGGTGTTTGTCTCACTCATTCATGAACAAAGCAGACCTAACACAGGTCAACCATGGAGAAAACCCTCGCACCATGCAGGTTGGCCGCAAAGTCTTGGATGTGAGGGATGGGATAACGGTCAGGAACTGTTACCTCATTGAGCCGTCGATAGTCTCCGCAGGGACGCCAGCCACCGGAGGCTTTCAGGACCAGGTGGAGCGGCGAGGCCCATGGGTTTTCAGACCGCCGAATGATCCCCAGGTCCAACAGGTGCCAAAACTCCTCCTTCGCCTCCTTGAGATTGTCAGGCAGGAGCCGGCGAGCCTTGGCGTGAACCAGTGGGCCCTGAGTGGGGATGTGGTGGAACTGCCCGTGGTGCGGTGAGGCAGCGGAGAACTATGGCTTGATGAGTGTCGTGAACTCTTCCGGGATTCACTGGAACGAGTCTCTGGGTGTGCTAATCGTGGCCATCTGTGGTTGCTCCGAGCAGGAGGCGTCGAGGCGAACGGCCTGGAAGGTACGGCGTCCACCAGGCGCCTACCCCGAATATCTACCAGAAGCCCATGTGCGAGGAGGAAGTCTGCACCCAGGATGGCAGTTGGAAAGGACAAGACGGTGAACCTCCATGTGAAATTTCATTGGCTGATCTGGAAGTGGACTGTCTTGTCTCCATACATCTGGATTGCTGTTGCATTGGCTGCACGGAGGGGAGGACCACAAGGTCAGTTCCTGGACTCGACGGTCGTGGCCAGGATGACATTGATCTGGGCTCCAGATCAACGAGGAACTGCCAGCTGCTGACTGAGTCCCGCAGATAGAGGAGGCTGTGTTCTTCGCCAGCCCCCGCAGCCATTAACCCTGGCCGGCCTGGTCATTTCCCTGGAATGAGCCAGACTGATGACACTTCCGAGCCTTGGCTCCCCAGCGCTGGTGGTAGGAGCAGAGGCATGGAGCGGATGCTGTGGCCTTGGTTATGCTCTTGGGCACCCCTGCAGGAGCCAAATGCTCTACTGCAGAACTCGGGGCAGGCTTGGCGTGGTCATGTCTGTGCCTCGAGACCTACTGGACCACTGAGCCCTCTGGGAATAGTGCGTGCCATAGCTCCTGGGCCTTCTTGGGGACCTTCCTCACGTCAGTGAAGCTCTCCTGGACCAGCAGCAGCTGGACATCTCCGGGCATATGGTCGAGGAAAATGCACTCGAAGAGTGGGGAGTTGGTGTGCTCACCCATGAGCGTGAGCATCTCGTCCATCAGCTCCATTGGGGACCTGTCCCTCAGGGCGCCGAGGTGTAGCATCTGAGCGGCATGCTGGTGTCTGTATAGTCCGAGGGATCCAGTAAGCACTTGCTTTACGGTCTCGTATTTGTCTTCGGCGGGTGGGTGCTGAGCAAGGTGCAGCACGTGTCTGCCGATGGCCAGGTCCAGGGCAGCGACCACATGATAGAATTTGGTTGTGTCGGACGAGGTCTGGCAGAGGTGAAACTGAGCCTCCGCGTGGCTGACGCAGGTCTCCAGCTCCTGAACCCAGAATTCATGGAGTTTCGCGGCTAAGGCGCTGATCACCCCAGGCTCACTCATGATGGGTTCAAAGATGTTTGATCCAATCAGGGTCACCAATTGTTGCATCAGCTACAGTGCTCCTGAAAGAACACACACAACCAGACAGTTTGAGCTCAGTGAGCAGACTAGTTTATTGCAGGCTGCTAAGCTGTACTTATACTCCCATCCTGGACCTGGCTGAAAACCATGCTGGAGGGCGCTGACGTCACCTGGGCATCACGTGGTCCCCCAGCTCGGGGCTTCTGAGCCCCGTGCTGGGAGGAAGGGAACACATCCAATGGCGCCATTTTGGCCGGCTGTCCCACCGCGTGGCTTACAAGCGGGGCTGGTTCGCCTGCCTGGTGGTGAGCCGCCACACATCACACATTCTGGGTGATTTGCAGACAATGCAATTTGGTTTTTTTAATACTTTATTTCTCAATTTTTCACCAAAATAATAATTGTATTACATTCAACTGTAAATTATTTTTAAAAATTAAACATGTGGTATTATCCTCCCATCCCCCTCAACCCACCCTCCCAACATCCCCCCCACTCCTAAAAAAATAAATAAACTGGAGAATGCCAAGAACATAAAGCATTCCTGGAGAAATATCTATTGGGATGTCTGGGAATGGACCAAGCGTTTGGCCTTCACGTCCAAAGGCAGGCTGTGTGCTCGTAGAAAGTCTGCGCCGAGAAGTGATGTGTCCACAGTGGCTCGAATGAAATTCCACTAGAAATTTTCTCTGCCGAGTTGTTTTTGGACATTGTGCGTGACAAAGGTCTTGATGGCAGTCTTTTTTGTCGCCCAGAGGGTGGGACCTTGTGGGTATATTCGTCTCTTCAGGGCGATTGGTGGGATGACACTGAGTTCAGCACCCGTGCCGGCCACTAGCCTTGTCAGTAATGTTCAAGAGGCTATTGGTGAGGTCAGCCACCTTGTCCATGAGCGGCGGCTGGCCTGGGCATTTTCTGAAAATGAGCAGGGCTGGCTGCATCTTCACGCTCGAGCCCATCGATGTTGCTGATAAAGACACCAGCTAACGTTCAGTGCCTCTGCTAATTTGGTGGGGGGCGGTTGTGCTCGGTTCGGGTGGGATCAGTTCTGCTGCCCCACATGAGGATGAGTCAATCGGTTCATGGCGGACTCATTTTCATGTTTCATGTGCACAGCGCATCAGCTCTGGCCGTGACCTTACGTGGGTCTGAGAAATCTTCGTCCGTCAACGGCAGTTGTATGTCATCTGGCATCTGTTCCAAGAAAGCCTACTCAGACATGAGGCATGACTTGTGGCCCTCTGCTCGTGCGACCATCTCATCCATCAGGGCACATGGTGTTCTGTCTCCTTAGCTGTGCAGGTGCATCAGCCTGGCAGCGCACTGTCGTCTGAACAGGCCGAAAGCCCTCAAGAGGAGTTTGTTGAGGGCTGGGTATTTCCTTCCTCCGGGGATCGTGTATCAGGTCGTCCACACTGGCCGCGGTCTCTTGGTCCAGGGAACTGACGACATGGTAGAACGTTGTCGAGTCAGACGTGATCTGCCGGAGGTGAAATCGTGCTTCCGCTTGCCTGAACCAAGTGCGTGGGCGAAGCGTCCAGAGGTTGGCAATTTCATAGCCACTGCGTTGACTGCTGCAGCATCCATGGTGTGGAGTCCAGAATCGTCTGGACTCGTCGGGGTCACCAATTGTAGCGGTAGATACAAGGAGAAATGAAATAAGGAGATGACTTTGTTAGTCGCTTGCACTTCCAACAGTTTATATTGGAAAATTCCCATGCTGCACCTTATCAGGTGGCCCGTAAGTGCCGCCCACACAGGGGCGGTGATGTAACGACGCAGCCAAGTGCATCTGCATGGCCCGTTTGAGCTGGGGAGAAGATGCGCCCAGCAGTAACATCTTGACACGGCTACACTGCTGCTGCGGCCGTAACAGTGCAGAGCCGATTCGACTGCGTCTCGATGTGTGCCGCTACAGCTATACATTTCCGAGCAACTGCTGAAGCAATTGACACAAATTCAATGTGATAAATATTTCAATTTAATTTTGGCCTCATAACCTTAATCTTTCTTTGGCTTGGCTTCGCGGACGAAGATTTATGGAGGGGTAATGTCCACGTCAGCTGCAGGCTCGTTTGTGGCTGACAAGTCCGATGCAGGACAGGCAGACACGGTTGTAGCGGTCGCAAGGGAAAATTGGTGGGTTGGGGTTGGGTGTTGGGTTTTTCCTCCTTTGTCTTTTGTCAGTGAGGTGGGCTCTGCGGTCTTCTTCAAAGGAGGTTGCTGCCGGCCAAACTGAGAGGCGCCAAGATGCACGGTTTGAGGCGATATCGGCCCACTGGCGGTGGTCAATGTGGAAGGCACCAAGAGATTTCTTTAGGCAGTCCTTGTACCTCTTCTTTGGTGCACCTCTGTCTCGGTGGCCAGTGGAGAGCTCGCCATATAACACCATCTTGGGAAGGCGATGGTCCTCCATTCTGGAGACGTGACCTACCCAGCACAGTTGGATCTTCAGCAGCGTCGGCCTCTGCCATATCGAGTACTTCGATGTTGGAGATGAAGTCGCTCCAATGAATGTTGAGGATGGAGCAGAGACAACGCTGGTGGAAGCGTGATGCCGGTAGAGGACCCATGATTCGGAGCCAAACAGGAGTGTGGGTATGACAATGGCTCTGTATACGCTAATCTTTGTGAGGTTTTTCAGTTCGTTGATTTTCCAAACTCTTTTGTGTAGTCTTCCAAAGGCGCTATTTGCCTTGGCGAGTCTGTTGTCTATCTCGTTGTCGATCCTTGCATCCGATGAAATGGTGCAGCTGAGATAGGTAAACTGCTTGATCATTTTGAGTTTTGTGTGCCCGATGGAGAAGTGGGGGGGCTGGTAGTCATGGTGGGGAGCTGGCTGATGGAGGACCTCAGTTTTCTTCAGGCTGACTTCCAGGCCAAACATTTTGGCAGTTTCCGCAAAACAGGACGTCAAGCGCTGAAGAGCTGGCTCTGAATGGGCAACTAAAGCGGCATCGTCTGCAAAGAGTAGTTCACGGACAAGTTGCTCTTGTGTCTTGGTGTGAGCTTAATATTACTCGGTAAAAATAACATGAAGCCCTGGAAAATTACGTACCCCAATCCAAAATTGTCTAACTTTAGGACATTGCCAAGTTGAATGCAAAAATGTTCCAATCTCAGGTTCACATCGAAAACATTAATCCGATACGGCAGGATTTAATCTATTTGATTTTTGTGGAGTCAAATAGAACTGATGTAAAAAATGATATTGAACCAACCTATATCTTAGTCAGATTATTTACACAAATCCATCCAATCCTTTTCGCTTATTTGAGAATTTAAATCTATTTCCCGTCTTCATCTAGATTTATTCACTCCAGTTTTTGGGGCCTTAGATTGAAGCAAGTTATACATTACTGAAATAAATTTATTTCCAGCAGGATAACAAATCAGTAATTCTAATTCACTTTGATTAGGTAACATCAAAGTAAGACCTATTTTTAAAGATAAAAAAGCTTTAACTTGGTAATAACAAGATAATTCTTTCAAAGATTTCAATCTCACATCCTCAAAACTAATTTTCTTAATACCCTTCCATCTCCAAATCCTCCAGAATTGGTTGTCTATTGAAAAAGGAAAATGCCTATTTCAATATTAAACCTTTCATGCGAATTTCATTATCAACTCAATCAAATGTTTCAAAATAGATGATTCCCCACTTCCAAATAAAGCTTAGGATTCCATTTGTAAATAAAATCTTGGGGATCCGTATTCCCTATTGCATTAAATTCAACAGAAACCCAAGCTGGAATATCATCTAAATTATACAATATATTTATAAATCTTAATTGAGCTGCTTTTCAAAATTCTTAAAATGAGGAAGACACAAACCACACCCCCCCCCCCCCCTCACCAACTCATATTTCCAAGTCAATTTTTCCAAAGAAACCCTGGGCATTTTATCTTTACATAATTTCCGAACCGCCATATTTAAATCCTGACAATGCAATTCTCCAAAACACCACAACCATTCCTTAATTGGGCAACACTTCTCCTAAATATTGGCAACATTTATGCTGGCATTGCTCGGACACCCTAATCAGAGTGACCCACAGTCGCCAGGAGTGGGTGCTGCCACGCGAGCCATCATTCAAGTAAATGGCTCGCGAGACTATCTTGTGACTTGAAGTCAAGCTGGTGTAAATACGATCAATAACTCTCTCTCTGTTTTGTGCAAAGAATCTTGCATATAAGAACGAAAGAGAGTTGGAGTGTGGTTTGGTGAAACTCTGTGTCCTTCATTAATTCTCTGAGTCACCTCAAAGTGGGAGTTCGATTCCTCATCCACGTGTGCAGCCCAGACAGTTTGGGCACAGTTACACCAGGTGTACACATTGCCCAAAGCCTTTGGGATCAGCATTGTGGTGCACACAATAATCACGTCAAATAGGATGGAGTGATTAAACACCTTCAATGACCAAAAACCTGAGCATTACTGATACACGACTGGGCCAGGTTCCATGAACAGAAGCAAGAGGGGGCTAGTCCGGGAAATCCAGGGTGGAGCTAAGGGAGAGGTTGGAGAAGGTCAGGAAGATATGGACTGGCCAGTCCATACATCTATATCAAAGCCTTTCACCACTTCTTTGAGATAAAACCCAACGAGGTGATGTGGCGACACAGAGCACATACTGTACTTTATGACATACATAGTTCATAGTGTCCATCACAAGTTCAGCCTGTCGGGTGGTCTTGTGATCCTCTGTGGCTTCCGAGGCACTGGGCCCTCCCAATTTTGTGCCAGCTCCCCTTCTCGCTTCAGTCTGTGTACGGACCTGAATCATTAACTGACCATCTCTCTCCATGGACACTGCCTAACCTGCTGAGTTCCTCCAGCTTCATTCTTTATTCCTCGTTCTGGTGGTCCTTCACCTAAAGGCAGAATAGGCTCACGGGGAGAAACAGCCTCCTGCTCCTACTTTGTTCTGTGTTGGGGAAAACCTATTCTAAATCCTCGTTCACTCCTTGAGGTGATCGGTCCTTGGCATCTGTTGGCCCTTGTACAGAACAAAGGCCACTCTTCTGCCTCTCACCCTGAAAGGACTCAGTTCAACCTTGTGCCATTTGGGGGATTAGCATTGGGGGAGTGGGTTTGTTGGGGGATCAGGGATAAGTTAAAGGTTATCTGCCCTCTCATTTCAACTGAATCCACACAGACCTGCATCATTCTGTGTCATATTAAGCCCTGACCACACAAATCCCCCCATTCACTTTCCAATTTGATGAAGGGTGCAGAATATTAGCTGGATCTTGTTCTGATAATTCTGATGAAGACATCATCACACAGATTTTGCCAGGAAGCTAGGAGAGAGAGTGACCAAGGACATTTCAGACAGGAATCAATTCTCAATTCCTCGACTGAGTCTCATATCCTAATGCCTGCCTCATCTCTAAAACAATAGTGCGAATTGACTACAGCTGGAGCCAGTTTCAGCTGCATTCTACGTCAAGAATCAGTCTGCAGAAGCAGAAACAGCCCTATGGAATGTTCTTTCAGATGGCAGCCTGAAAGGGACAGCTGCAGGAGAGGCGCCTCAGAGCGCACTCCAGTTCCTGTCAGCGCAGGACATCAGGGCAGGTGCGGCTGGCACAGGATGTTGGGGCAGGGGAGGCTGTCAGGCAGCAGTGATGGGTGGTGTCGGGCGCGGTGATGGGGGCTCTCGGGTGAGGTGAATGGGGCTGTCGGACGCAGGAAGGATGGGTTGTCGGGCACGAGGAGGGGGGCTGTGAGGCGCGGGGATTTGGGTCCCTGGCTGATTATCATCAGGCGGCTGCATTCAGGGTCCTCGGGGGAATTGCTCAGACACGGAGATCATACCTCCCGAAGGAAGATTGGTAAGTACTCCTCCGAGCCGCATCAGGCTCTTTCACATGGCCTCCTTACAGCCGCATTCAGATAGAATATGTGACTTTACATCGGGGGTATTCTGGCCACCTGAAGGAGGCTCATCAGGCCTGATCCAAAGGCTGCAATAAGCCTTCAGCACCACTCAGTCCCAGAATGGCAGTTTCTGCTTTGAACTGTTAGCCACCATTGTCAACTTCAAGAATTAAAAATTCCTATGAAATTAGACATTTACATGTGTAAATTGGAAACCAGAAATCAGACAGGCAAAGAATGATTACCAATGTGTACTGTGAGCAACCCTTCCAGATTTCTGTTGAAATTTTGTAGACCAGAAGGATGTTCTTAATTATAATGGGCACATGAGATTAAATTGCCAACAACAAATCCTTTCTATGTCTTGAGGAAGAGGATGTGCAAAATGTAAAGCAGAAGCTGTACTAATACCTTCCAAGAAATGTTATCCAATTTGTTGGCAGGAAAATGTCTTAAAAGCTCTACCATGTGAGTGTGTTCTTTAACTGCCGTTCAAACATTGATAGTGAGGTGAGTCTGTTCACCCACCACTGGTACCCCTCATTCCTGCTGGCATGACTCAATAAAGACTGTGTTTTAGAGTTTGTGGTTTGTTACTGTACCTTTTTGTACCTTGACAGGAAATCGACTTCAACAAGGGTGAGAAAAAAAAACACTCAAACCCCTTACATGGTGACAGATTTGAACCTGGGTCACTGTCACGAAGAACATTCTTCCAAACATGCCAAGATCAAAATTCAATTGATTGTCATGGTATAAAGTGCAATATTACACAAAATTCACTTCATTCAGTCATAAAGCAGACAGAGTCACATCAGCAGGAAGTTAGACATAGTGTTCCTTGCAGTTAAGAGGAAAAGAGAATTCCCTGAGTCCCCTACAGCCCCCAAACACAGCCCTTGCCCACAAACACCCAGCCCCCTGCCCCCAAAATCCAGCGCAAACCATCAAATGCAGTTGCCTTGTTTAGAAAAGGTAATGGGGAGAATCTTGGGAATTATAGACCAGTATAGGATCTATGAGCATTTGCAGAAGTACAGACTTCTCAAGGTCAGTCAGCATGGCTTTGTGATGGGAAGGTCATGCCTCATGAGTCTAAATGAGTTTTATTTGAGTGGGGTAACAAAGGAAATGAATGAGGGTCGTGTGGTAGATGTGGTCTACATGGATTTTATCAAGAATTTGACGAGACTCATTAGAAAGCAATTTGGCAAAGGATCAGGGTAACTTTGGCTGTGGATAAAAAATTGTCTTGTTGGAAGAAAGCAGAGAGGAGTGGAGTGCCACATGGATCTGTTCTGGGACCCCTGCTCTTGATGATTTTTATAAATGACCTGGATGAAGAGGCAGAAGATGGGTCAGTATGTCTGCAGATGATGTGAAGGTTGGAGGAGTTGTGGATGATGCTGAAGGTTGTCGAAGGATAAGGATTTCAATCCAGGTAAGTGTGAGGTGATGCATTTTGGAAGGACAAACCAGAAGGCTGGGTACAAGGTTACCAGTCGGTTACATGAGTGAGGATAAACAGAGGGACTTTGGGGTTCAAATCCAAACATCCCTCAAGGTTGCCGCTCAGGTTGATAAGATAGTTATGAAGGCCAATGGGATGATGAGCTTCATTAAACTTTTCTACGTTGTCGTGCGTGAAAGTGAGGCCATTTTGGCAAGAAAGCGCAGAAAAATTAACCACGATCACAGCAGTGACCTCCACGTGAGACCTGACAATCTCTTCATTGAAACAAGCGACAACTTGACCAAATATCTAATCTCATTTATAAAAATAGCACTGGCCTTCGCGAAGAGATGTTTCACGATCAACTGGATGTCCGATAGCACGTTGGGCTGTGGAAACGAACTGCAGTTACCTACGGGAAAAAAAAATCACATAAACGTGACCCTTTGGTAAAGGTCTGTCAGCTGTACCTGGACCACATAGGGGCCCAGACACTAATACAAATGAACAATAAAAGGGGATGAAAGTAACCATTATATAGACCAAAACCAAGTTTCCCCAACTGGACTCATCGACTTGTAATCTCTGAAAATGTGGATATGAAAACAAACTGCAACAGAGAGAAAAAAATTCAAAGTGCAAAAGGGAGAGTCTTTAAATGAGTCCCTGAATGTGTGTTGAGTCTCGTGGTGAAGGGGTAGCAGCTGTTCCTGAACCTGGCTATACCTCTTCCCTGATGGGAGCAGTGAGAACAGAGCGGGTGATGTGGATCCTTGATTGCTGCTGCTCTCTGACAGCAGCGTTCCCTGCAAATGTTCTCAATGGTGGAGGGTTCTGGGCGGTGTCCGTACTTTTGCAGAGCTTTTTGCTCAGGGGTATTGGTGTCACAAGACAATAGCTCAAACCTTCTACAAACTGAACCGTTCTCCCCTCACACCCGTAACCCACTATTTTTCTTGCATCAATGTGCCTGTCTAAATGTTAAAGGTCCCTATTATTCCAGACTCCACTATCCTGCCCGGCCATGCGCTCCAGGCATCCGCAGCCTTGTGGGTCCCCGTCCCCACTCAGCCTTCGGGGTCCCCGTCTCCCCTCAGCATTCTGGGTCCCTGTCCCCGTCCCCCCTTAGCCTTCTTGGTCCCAGACCCGTCCCCCCTCAGCCTTTTGGGTCCCCGTCCCCCCTCAGCCTTCTGGGTCCCCGTCCCCACTCAGCCTTCTGGGTCCAAGTCCCCCCTGAGCCTTCTGGGTCCCCATCCCCCCTCAGCCTTCTTGGTCCCCGTCCCCCCTCAGCCTTCTGGGTCCCCGTCCCCGTCCCACCTCAGCCTTATGGGTCCCCGTCCCCCGTCAGCATTCTGGGACCCCGTCCCCGTCCTCCTCAGCCTTCTGGGTCCCCGCCCCCCTCAGCCTTCTGAGTCCCCGTCCCCCTCAGCCTTCTGAGTCGCCGTCCCCCCTCAGCCTTCTGGGTCCCCGTCCCACCTCAGCCTTCTGGGTCCCCGTCCCCCCTCAGCCTTCTGGGTCCCCGTCCACCCTCAGCCTTCTGGGTCCCCGTCCCCCCTCAGCCTTCTGGGTCCCCATCCCCCCTCAGCCTTCTGGGTCCCCGACCCCCCTCAGCCTTGATGAGCTTCATTAAACTTTTCTACGTTGTCAAATAGAACTGATGTAAAAAATTATATTGAACCAACCTATATCTTAGTCATATTATTTACACAAATCCATCCAATCCTTTTCGCTTATTTGAGAATTTAAATCTATTTCCCATCTTCATCTAGATTTATTCACTCCAGTTTTGGAGGTCTTAGATTGAAGCAAGTTATACATTACTGAAATAAATTTATTTCCAGTAGGATAACAAATCAGTAATTCTAATTCACTTTGATTAGGTAACATCAAAGTAAGACCTATTTTTACAGATAAAAAAGCTTTAACTTGGTAATAACAAGATAATTCTTTCAAAGATTTCAATCTCACATCCTCAAAACTAATTTTCTTAATACCCTTCCATCTCCAAATCTTCCAGGATTGGTTGTCTATTGAAGAAGGAAAATGCCTATTTCAATATTAAACCTTTCATGCCAATTTCATTATCAACTCAATCAAATGTTTCAAAATAGATGATTCCCCACTTCCAAATAAAGCTTAGGATTCCATTTGTAAATAAAATCTTGGGGATTCGTATTCCCTATTGCATTAAATTCAACAGAAACCCAAGCTGGAATATCATCTAAATTATTCAATATATTTATAAATCTCAATTGAGCTGCTTTTCAAAATTCTTAAAATGAGGAAGACACAAACCACACCCACCCCCCCCCCCCCCCCCCACCAACTCATATTTCCAAGTCAATTTTTCCAAAGAAACCCTGGGCATTTTATCTTTACATAATTTCCGAACCGCCATATTTAAATCCTGACAATGCAATTTGTTGAGCTCCTTGTTTATAAACTAACGGTTGAAATACATCTGACATAAAATTCTTTCCCTGATCTGATTTCATTTCTTGAGGCAAACCAAACCAATTGAAAAAATTTTTCTCGAGCCCCAGACACAGTGTTTGCTTTAATGATCCCAAGTGGTATGGCTTCTGTACACCTGGAAACATCCAAGCTAACTCATCAAGAATACAGGTACAATATTTTACCTCAGTAATTTAATTTACTAAGACATTTTTATATACGAGAAATATTAAATTAATATTAAAGGTTAACACAACTCCGTGACATTTCTGAATAGTCAAGGTATTAAAGGTGAGTGGGAGAATGGATCAGTTCATGATGGAATGGACACAATGGGCCAAATGGCCTACTTCTGCTCCTGTATCTTATTGTATCATATTTTACAAAGCACAGATGTTTTTTTCAACCCCAATTTGAAAATCACAGTTTTGGCTTTTGAAATGAAAATTGCACACATTTTTGCACAGTAAAGATGTCGGTTTTGACCCAAAAACAGGACCTATTTTGAAAAATACAACTTTTGTCCCTTTTTAGCAAAGCACTCCATACTTTCCTTCAAAACACAACCTTCAGTTTTTGTTTATTAGAACCTCCACTTCTCCCAGAACAACCATTGTACACAAATTCTCCAAAACACCACAACCATTCCTTAACTGGGCAACACTTCTCCTAAATATTGGTAACATTTATGCTGGCATTGCTCGGACGCCCTAATCAGAGTGACCCACAGTCGCCAGGAGTGGGTGCTGCCACGCGAGCCATCATTCAAGTAAATGGCTCGCGAGACTATCTTGTGACTTGAAGTCAAGCTGGTGTAAATACGATCAATAACTCTCTCTCTGTTTTGTGCAAAGAATCTTGCATATAAGAACGAAGAGAGTTGGAGTGTGGTTTGGTGAAACTCTGTGTCCTTCATTAATTCTCTGAGTCACCTCAAAGTGGGAGTTCGATTCCTCATCCACGTGTGCAGCCCAGACAGTTTGGGCACAGTTACACCAGGTGTACACATTGCCCAAAGCCTTTGGGATCAGCATTGTGGTGCACACAATAATCACGTCAAATAGGATGGAGTGATTAAACACCTTCAATGACCAAAAACCTGAGCATTACTGATACACGACTGGGCCAGGTTCCATGAACAGAAGCAAGAGGGGGCAAGTCCGGGAAATCCAGGATGGAGCTAAGGGAGAGGTTGGAGAAGGTCAGGTAGATATGGACTGGCCAGTCCATACATCTATATCAAAGCCTTTCACCACTTCTTTGAGATAAAACCCAACGAGGTGATCTGGCGACACAGAGCACGTACTGTACTTTATGACATACATAGTTCATAGTGTCCATCACAAGTTCAGCCTGTCGGGTGGTCTTGTGATCCTCTGTGGCTTCCGAGGCACTGGGCCCTCCCAATTTTGTGCCAGCTCCCCTTCTCGCTTCAGTCTGTGTACGGACCTGAATCATTAACTGACCATCTCTCTCCATGGACACTGCCTAACCTGCTGAGTTCCTCCAGCTTCATTCTTTATTCCTCATTCTGGTGGTCCTTCACCTAAAGGCAGAATAGGCTCACGGGGAGAAACAGCCTCCTGCTCCTACTTTGTTCTGTGTTGGGGAAAACCTATTCTAAATCCTCGTTCACTCCTTGAGGTGATCGGTCCTTGGCATCTGTTGGCCCTTGTACAGAACAAAGGCCACTCTTCTGCCTCTCACCCTGAAAGGACTCAGTTCAACCTTGTGCCATTTGGGGGATTAGCATTGGGGGAGTGGGTTTGTTGGGGGATCAGGGATAAGTTAAAGGTTATCTGCCCTCTCATTTCAACTGAATCCACACAGACCTGCATCATTCTGTGTCATATTAAGCCCTGACCACACAACTCCCCCCATTCACTTTCCAATTTGATGAAGGGTGCAGAATATTAGCTGGATCTTGTTCTGATAATTCTGATGAAGACATCATCACACAGATTTTGCCAGGAAGCTAGGAGAGTGACCAAGGACATTTCAGACAGGAATCAATTCTCAACTCCACGACTGAGTCTCATATCCTAATGCCTGCCTCATCTCTAAAACAATAGTGCGAATTGACTACAGCTGGAGCCAGTTTCAGCTGCATTCTACGTCAAGAATCAGTCTGCAGAAGCAGAAACAGCCCTATGGAATGTTCTTTCAGATGGCAGCCTGAAAGGGAAAGCTTCAGGAGAGGCGCCTCAGAGCGCACTCCAGTTCCTGTCAGCGCAGGACATCAGCGCAGGTGCGGCTGGCACAGGATGTTGGGGCAGGGGAGGCATGGGTGGTGTCGGGAGCAGTGATGGGGGCTCTCGGGTGAGGTGAATGGGGCTGTCGGACGCGGGAAGGGTGGGTTGTCGGGCATGAGGAGAGGGGCTGTCAGGCGTGGGGATTTGGGTCCCTGGCTGATTATCATCAGGCGGCTGCATTCAGGTTCCTCGGGGGAATTGCTCAGACACGGAGATCATACCTCCCGAAGGAAGATTGGTAAGTACTCCTCCGAGCCGCATCTGCTCTTTCACATGGCCTCCTTACAGCCGCATTCGGGCAGAATATGTGACTTTACATCGGGGGTATTCTGGCCACCTGAAGGAGGCTCATCAGGCCTGATCCAAAGGCTGCAAGAAGCCTTCAGCACCACTCAGTCCCAGAATGGCTGTTTCTGCTTTGAACTGTTAGACACCATTGTCAACTTCAAGAATTAAAAATGACTATGAAATTAGACATTACATGTGTAAATTGGAAACCAGAAATCAGACAGGCAGAGAATGATTACCAATGTGTGCTGTGAGCAACCCTTCCAGATTTCTGTTGAAATTTTGTAGACCAGAAGGATGTTCTTAATTATAATGGGCACATGAGATTAAATTGCCAACAACATATCCTTTCTGTGTCTTGAGGAAGAGGATGTGCAAAATGTAAAGCAGAAGCTGTACTAATACCTTCCAAGAAATGTTATCCAATTTGTTGGCAGGAAAATGTCTTAAAAGCTCTACCATGTGAGTGTGTTCTTTAACTGCCGTTCAAACATTGATAGTGAGGTGAGTCTGTTCACCCACCACTGGTACCCCTCATTCCTGCTGGCATGACTCAATAAAGACTGTGTTTTAGAGTTTGTGGTTTGTTACTGTATCTTTTTGTACCTTGACAGGAAATCGACTTCAACAAGGGTGAGAAAAAAAAAACACTCAAACCCCTTACATGGTGACAGATTTGAACCTGGGTCACTGTCACTAAGAACATTCTTCCAAACATGCCAAGATCAAAATTCAATTGATTGTCATGGTATAAAGTGCAATATTACACAAAATTCACTTCATTCAGTCATAAAACAGACAGAGTCACATCAGCAGGAAGTTAGACATAGTGTTCCTTGCAGTTAAGAGGAGAAGAGAATTCCGAGTCACCTACAGCCCCCAAACCCAGCCCTTGCCCACAAACACCCAGCCCCCTGCCCCCAAAATCCAGCGCAAACCATCAAATGCAGTCGCCTTGTTTAGAAAAGGTAATGGGGAGAATCTTGGGAATTATAGACCAGTATAGGATCTATGAGCATTTGCAGAAGTACAGACTTCTCAAGGTCAGTCAGCATGGCTTTGTGATGGGAAGGTCATGCCTCATGAGTCTAAATGAGTTTTATTTGAGTGGGGTAACAAAGGAAATGAATGAGGGTCGTGTGGTAGATGTGGTCTACATGGATTTTAGCAAGAATTTGACGAGACTCATCAGAAAGCAATTTGGCAAAGGATCGGGGTAACTTTGGCTGTGGATAAAAAATTGTCTTGTTGGAAGAAAGCAGAGAGGAGTGGAGTGCCACAAGGATCTGTTCTGGGACCCCTGCTCTTGATGATTTTTACAAATGACCTGGATGAAGAGGCAGAAGATGGGTCAGTATGTCTGCAGATGATGTGAAGGTTGGAGGAGTTGTGGATGAAGCTGAAGGTTGTCGAAGGATAAGGAGTTCAATCCAGGTAAGTGTGAGGTGATGCATTTTGGGAGGACAAACCAGAAGGCTGGGTACAAGGTTACCAGTCGGTTACATGAGTGAGGCTAAACAGAGGGACTTTGGGGTTCAAATCCAAACATCCCTCAAGGTTGCCACTCAGGTTGATAGGATAGTTATGAAGGCCAATGGGATGATGAGCTTCATTAAACTTTTCTACGTTGTCGTGCGTGAAAGTGAGGCCATTTTGGCAAGAAAGCACAGAAAAATTAACCACGATCACAGCAGTGACCTCCACGTGAGACCTGGAGCAATCTCTTCATTGAAACAAGCGACAACTTGACCAAATATCTAATCTCATTGATAAAAATAGCACTGGCCTTCGCGAAGAGATGTATCATGGTCAACTGGATGTCCGATAGCACGCTGGGCTGTGGAAATGAACTGCAGTTAGCTATGGAAAAAAAAAAAAAATCACATAAACGTGACCCTTTGGTAAAGGTCTGTCAGCTGTACCTGGACCACATAGGGGCCCAGACACTAATATAAATGAACAATAAAAGGAGTTAAAAGTAACCATGATATAGACCAAAACCAAGTTTCCCCAACTGGACTCATCTACTTGAAGTCTCTGAAAATGTGGAAATGAAAACAAACTGCAATAGAGAGAGAAAAAATTCAAAGTGCAAAAGGGAGAGTCTTTAAATGAGTCCCTGAATGTGTGTTGAGTCTCGTGGTGAAGGAGTAGCAGCTGTTCCTGAACCTGGCTATACCTCTTTCCTGATGGGAGCAGTGAGAACAGAGCGGGTGATGTGGATCCTTGATTGCTGCTGCTCTCTGACAGCAGCGTTCCCTGCAAATGTTCTCAATGGTGGAGGGTTTTTACCTGAGATGTCCAGGGCGGTGTCCAAGACAATAGCTCAAGCCTTCTACAAACTGAACCTTTCCCCCCTCACACCCGTAAAACACTATTTTTCTCGCATCAATGTGCCTGTCTAATTGTTAAAGGGCCCTATTATTCCAGACTCCACTATCCTGCCCGGCCATGCGCTCCAGGCATCCGCAGCCTTGTGGGTCCCTGTTCCCGTCCCCACTCAGCCTTCTGGGACCCAGACCCGTCCCACCTCAGCATACTGGGTCCCCTTCCCCCCCTTAGCCTTCAGGGTCCCAGACCCGTCCCCCCTCAGCCTTTTGGGTCCCCGTCCCCCCTGAGCCTTCTGGGTCCCCGTCCCCCCTGAGCCTTCTGGGTCCCCGTCCCCCCTGAGCCTTCTGGGTCCCCGTCCCCCCTGAGCCTTCTGGGTCCCCGTCCCCCCTGAGCCTTCTGGGTCCCCGTCCCCCCTGAGCCTTCTGGGTCCCCGTCCCTCCTCAGCCTTCAGGGTCCCCGTCCCCCCTCAGCCTTCAGGGTCCCCGTCCCTCCTCAGTCTTCTGGGTCCCCGTCCCCCCTCAGCCTTCTGGCTCCCCGTCCCTCCCTCAGCCTTCTGGGTCCCCGTCCCCCCTCAGCCTTCAGGGTCCCCGTCCCCCCTCAGCCTTCTGGATCCCCGTCCCCTCTCAGCCTTCTGGGTCCCCGTCCACGTCCCTCCTCAGCCTTCTGGGTCCCCGTCCACGTCCCTCCTCAGCCTTCTGGGTCCCCGTCCCCCCTCAGCCATCTGGGTCCCAGTCCCCATCCCTCCTCAGCCTTCTGGGTGCCCGTCCCTCCTCAGCCTTCTGGGTCCCCATCCCCCCTCAGCCTTCTGGGTCCCGGTCCCCCCTCAGCCTTCTGGGTCCCCATCCCACCTCAGCCTTCTGGGTCCCCATCCCACCTCAGCCTTCTGGGTCGCCGTCCCCCCTCAGCCGTCTGGGTCCCCGTCCTCCCTCAGCCTTCTGGGTCCCCGTCCCCCAACAGCCTTCTGAGTCCATGTCCCCCCTCAGCCTTCTGGGTCCCCGTCCCCCCTCAGCCTTCTGGGTCCACGTCCCCCCTCAGCCTTCTGGGTTCCCGTCCCCCCTCAGCCTTCTGGGTTCCCGTCCCCCCCTCAGGCTTCTGGGTCCCCGTCCCCCCTCAGCCTTCTGGGTCCCCGTCACCCCTCAGCCTTCTGGGTCCCGGTCCCCGTCCTCCCTCAGCCTTCAGGGTCCCCGTCCCTCCTCAGTCTTCTGGGTCCCCGTCCCCGTCCCCCCTCAGCCTTCTGGCTCCCCGTCCCTCCCTCAGCCTTCTGGGTCCCCGTCCCCCCTCAGCCTTCAGGGTCCCCGTCCCCCCTCAGCCTTCTGGATCCCCGTCCCCTCTCAGCCTTCTGGGTCCCCGTCCACGTCCCTCCTCAGCCTTCTGGGTCCCCGTCCACGTCCCTCCTCAGCCTTCTGGGTCCCCGTCCACGTCCCTCCTCAGCCTTCTGGGTCCCCGTCCCCCCTCAGCCATCTGGGTCCCAGTCCCCATCCCTCCTCAGCCTTCTGGGTGCCCGTCCCTCCTCAGCCTTCTGGGTCCCCATCCCCCCTCAGCCTTCTGGGTCCCGGTCCCCCCTCAGCCTTCTGGGTCCCCATCCCACCTCAGCCTTCTGGGTCCCCATCCCACCTCAGCCTTCTGGGTCGCCGTCCTCCCTCAGCCTTCTGGGTCCCCGTCCCCCCTCAGCCGTCTGGGTCCCCGTCCTCCCTCAGCCTTCTGGATCCCCGTCCCTGCTCAGCCTTCTGGGTCCCCGTCCCTGCTCAGCCTTGTGGGTCCCCGTCCCCCCTCAGCCTTCTGGATCCCCGTCCCCCCTCAGCCTTCTGGGTCCCCGTCCCCCCTCAGCCTTCTGGGTCCCCGTCCCCCCTCAGCCTTCTGGGTCCCCGTCGCCCCTCAGCCTTATGGGTCCCCGTCCCCCCTCAGCCTTCTGTGTCCCAGTCCCCCCTCAGCCTTCTGGGTCCCGGTCCCCGTCCCCCCTCAGCCTTCTGGGTCCCGGTCCCCGTCCACCCTCAGCCTTCTGGGTCCCTGTCCCCGTTCCTCCTCAGCCTTGTGGGTCCCGGTCCCCGTCACACCTCAGCCTTCTGGGTCCCCGTCCCCCATCAGCCTTCTGGGTCGCCGTCCCCCCTCAGCCTTCTGGGTCCCCGTCCCCCCTCAGCCTTCTGGGTCCCCGTCCCCCCTCAGCCGTCTGGTTCCCCGTCCCCCCTCAGCCTTCTGGGTCCCCATCCCTGTCCCTGCTCAGCCTTCTGGGTCCCTGTCCCTGCTCAGCCTTCTGAGTCCATGTCCCCACTCAGCCTTCTGGGTCCCCGTCCCCCCTCAGCCTTCTGGGTCCCCGTCGCCCCTCAGCCTAATGGGTCCCCGTCCCCCCTCAGCCTTCTGTGTCCCAGTCCCCCCTCAGCCTTCTGGGTCCCGGTCCCCGTCCCCCCTCAGCCTTCTGGGTCCCGGTCCCCGTCCACCCTCAGCCTTCAGGGTCCCGGTCCCCGTTCCTCCTCAGCCTTGTGGGTCCCGGTCCCCGTCACCCCTCAGCCTTCTGGGTCCCCGTCCCCCATCAGCCTTCTGGGTCGCCGTCCCCCCTCAGCCTTCTGGGTCCCCGTCCCCCCTCAGCCGTCTGGTTCCCCGTTCCCCCTCAGCCTTCTGGGTCCCCGTCCCTGTCCCTGCTCAGCCTTCTGGGTCCCTGTCCCTGCTCAGCCTTCTGGGTCCCCGTCCCCCCTGAGCCTTCTGGGTCCCCGTCCCCCCTCAGCCTTCTGGGACCCGTCCCCCCTCAGCCTTCTGGGTCCCCGACCCCGCTGAGCCTTCTGGATCCCCGTCCCCCCTCAGCCTTCTGGGTCCCCCCCTCAGCCTTCTGGGTCCCCGTCCCCCAACAGCCTTCTGAGTCCATGTCCCCCCTCAGCCTTCTGGGTCCCCGTCCCCCCTCAGCCTTCTGGGTCCACGTCCCCCCTCAGCCTTCTGGGTTCCCGTCCCCCCTCAGGCTTCTGGGTCCCCGTCCCCCCTCAGCCTTCTGGGTCCCCGTCACCCCTCAGCCTTCTGGGTCCCGGTCCCCGTCCCCCCTCAGCCTTCTGGGTCCCGGTCCCCGTCCCCCCTCAGCCTTCTGTGTCCCGGTCCCCGTCCCCCCTCAGCCTTGTGGGTCCCCGTCCCCCCTCAGCCTTGTGGGTCCCCGTCCCCCCTCAGCCTTGTGGGTCCCCATCCCCCCTCAGCCTTGTGGGTCCCCGTCCCCCCTCAGCCTTGTGGGTCCCCGTCCCCCCTCAGCCTTGTGGGTGCCCGTCCCCCCTCAACCTTCTGGGTCCCGGTCCCCCCTCAGCCTTGTGGGTCCCCGTCCCCCCTCAGCCTTGTGGGTCCCCGTCCCCCCTCAGCCTTGTGGGTCCCCGTCCCCCCTCAGCCTTCTGGGTCCCGTCCCCCCTCAGCCTTCTGGGTCCCCGTCCCCCCTCAGCCTTCTGGGTCCCCGTCCCCCCTCAGCCTCGCGGGCCCCGCCCCCCCCACCTCAGGCTCGCGGCCCCCGACCCCCCTTCAGCCTCGCCGCCCCCGACCCCCCCACCTCAGGCCCGCGGCCCCCGCCCCCCCCACCTCAGGCTCCCGGGCCCCGACCCCCCCCTCAGCCTCGCGGGCCCCGACCCGCCCCTCCCCAGCCTCAGCCTCGCGGGCCCCGCCCCCCTCAGCTTCGCGGGCCCCGACCCCCTCCCCAGCCTCGCGGGCCCCGCCCCCCTCAGCTTCGCGGGCCCCGACCCCCTCCCCAGCCTCGCGGGCCCCGCCCCCTCCCCAGCCTCGCGGGCCCCGACCCCCCCTTCAGCCTCACGGACCCCGACCCCCCCCCCTCAGCCTCGCGGGTCCCCGTCCCCCAACAGCCTTCTGAGTCCATGTCCCCCCTCAGCCTTCTGGGTCCCCGTCCCCCCTCAGCCTTCTGGGTCCACGTCCCCCCTCAGCCTTCTGGGTTCCCGTCCCCCCTCAGGCTTCTGGGTCCCCGTCCCCCCTCAGCCTTCTGGGTCCCCGTCCCCCCTCAGCCTTCTGGGTCCCGGTCACCGTCCCCCCTCAGCCTTCTGGGTCCCGGTCCCCGTCCCCCCTCAGCCTTCTGTGTCCCGGTCCCCGTCCCCCCTCAGCCTTGTGGGTCCCCGTCCCCCCTCAGCCTTGTGGGTCCCCGTCCCCCCTCAGCCTTGTGGGTCCCCGTCGCCCCTCAGCCTTGTGGGTCCCCGTCCCCCCTCAGCCTTGTGGGTCCCCGTCGCCCCTCAGCCTTGTGGGTCCCCGTCCCCCCTCAACCTTCTGGGTCCCGGTCCCCCCTCAGCCTTCTGGGTCCCCGTCCCCCCTCAGCCTTCTGGGTCCCCGTCCCCCCTCAGCCTTGTGGGTCCCCGTCCCCCCTCAGCCTCGCGGGCCCCGCCCCCCCACCTCAGGCTCGCGGCCACCGCCCCCCCCACCTCAGGCTCCCGGGCCCCGACCCCCCCTCAGCCTCGCGGGCCCCGCCCCCCCCACCTCAGGCTCGCGGGCCCCGACCCCCCCCTTCAGCCTCGCGGCCCCCGCCCCCCCACCTCAGGCTCGCGGCCCCCGACCCCCCTTCAGCCTCGCCGCCCCCGACCCCCCCACCTCAGGCCCGCGGCCCCGCCCCCCCCACCTCAGGCTCCCGGGCCCCGACCCCCCCCTCAGGCTCCCGGGCCCCGACCCCCCCCTCAGCCTCGCGGGCCCCGACCCCCCTCAGCCTCACGGACCCCGACCCCGCTCAACCTCGCGGGCCCCGACCCCCCCTTCAGCCTCTCGGGCCCCGACCCCCCCCCCTCAGCCTCGCGGGTCCCCGACTACCACACACCCTAATGTCACCCCGCCACAAACTCCCTCAGGGTTCCCCGGCCCCACCTCACAACCATCTCCCCGCCCGTTCCCCTCCGAGCTCCGGCCGCCCCAGACCCAAAGGGCGACCCGTGGAAACTCCCTCCTCCCTGGTCTCGCTCCCAAAATGCCCCGATTCCCGCCCCTGAAGCACCGACACAAACCTCTCCCGCTCGCGACCAACTGCTCCAAAGGCGGGAAAGATCAACAACATGGCGGCCCCCAGCGGTCGCTCTCGCGAGAGCTTGAGCCACCCCTCCACGGGATCTCTTCGCCAGCCCAGTCCCACTGGGGAAGGGGCCGAGAGCTGCCTCGGGCCTCCAGTCCATCTCCCCTTCAGGCTGCACATTTCCACACCAGGACCTGCCCCACATTCCCCCCCAAGATTCCAGTCCATCCCACCTCCACCACCTTGGCCCAAAGCTCATTCCACGCTCCCACCCCCCTCTGAGGGAAGAAAATCCCCCTTCAATCTCAATCCATGTCCTCCTCTTTGAATCTCTCTCACTCTCCTTGGAAACAGCCTGTCCCCATGGACACGATCCGTCCCCCCTCACAATTTTCAAATCTTCCTCAATCTTCTACGCTCCAGGGAATAAAGTCCCAGCCTGTCCAACCTTCCCCTGGAACTCAAACCCCGAAAGCCAGACCACCTTCTTGTCCCTCTCCTCGACGCGCTGTCTCATTCCTATCCTTCCTCTCCTCCGGCCACCCAAACGGCACACAACGTTCCCAAGTTGGCCTCACCCATGCCTCGTCCAACTTCCTCGTGGCCTCCCACCTCCTGCACTCAATCCTCTCATTTCTGAAGGCCAAAATACCAGAAGCTTTCTTCACTCCCCCCACCCACCCCCCATCTCCACATGGGACTCCACTTTCGGGCAGTTCTGTACCACAGTTCCTCAATCCCTTTGTTTGACAACACTCCTCAATGGTGTACCATTTAACATTCAAACTCTTACGTTTTAAGAATCAATTGCAGAGATCCATGGATGTGGGAAGTCAGGAGGGTTAGGGACTGGGTGCAGGTCGATGAGACTGGCAGAATGATATTTCACCATGAACGAGAAGGGCCGAAGGGTCCCTTTTCTTTGCTGTGGGGTTTCTAGGGTAGAGTTCACACCATTCTCAGGAAGGAGGATGAGCAGACAGGTGTCATGGTCCATGGGTAGGAATGGTGATGAGATCCTGCCAGGAGAGATGAGGGAGTTAAGTGCGAAGGTGAAGGGCACAACCAAGGGGTCTCTGTCTGTCTGTGTGCGTGTGTCACTACGTCTGTGTGTTTCTCTCTATGTCTCTGTGTGTCTCTGTGTGTCTCTGTGTCTGTGTGTGTGTCTCTCTCTGTGTCTGTGTGTCTCTCTCTCTGTCTGTCTATCGGTCTGTGTGTGTATCTGTGACTGTGTGATTCTCTGTGTCTGTGTGTCTCTGTCTGTGTGTGTCTCTCTGTGTCTGTTTGTGTGTCTCTGTCTGTGTCTCTTTGTGTGTCACTGTCTGTGTGTGTGTCTCTCTCTCCCTGTGGCACAATGTGTGTCTCTCTGTGTCTGTATGTTTGTGTGTCTCTCTCTCTCTGTCTCTTTCTGTGTCTCTGTATCTGTGTGTGTGTCTGTCTGTGTCTCTCTGTCTGTGTCTCTCTCTCTGTCTGTGTCTCTCTCTGTGTCGCTGTCTGTGTGTCTCTCTGTCTGTGTCTCTATATCTGTGTGTCTGTGTGTCTATGTCTCTGTGTGTGTCTCTCTCTATCTATGTCTGTGTGTATGTATCTGTGTGTGTCTGTCTCTCTGTGTCGTGTGTTTGTCTCTGTCTCTGACTGTGTGTGTGTCTGTCTCTTTGTGTCGTGTGTGTGTCTCTCTCTGTCTGTGTGTGTGTCTCTCTGTCTGTCTGTGTCTGTCTGTGTGTGTCTCTGTCTGTCTGTCTCTCGCTGTCAGTGTCTCTCTCTCTGTCTCTGTCTGTGTGTGTTTCTCTGTGTGTCTGTGTGTGTGTATCTGTCTCTCTGTGTCTGTGTGTGTGTGTCTGTCTGTCTGGGTATGTGTGTGTCGCTCTCTCTCGGTGTCTCTAATGTATGCTTATTCATTACCCACCATTATCCATCCCTACTGGTGGTGCGGGCTTTGTTCCCCAAGGCGTCCGTATTGGCTGCCCATAGACCATCTCTGCCCCAACGCATTCCTCGGTGTCACCTGCATTAAAATCAAGATGGCATCAGCACCTTTTTGGACACTTTTAGCTGTGTTTCCTCAGTTCTTCTGGCCAGTTTTGTGTTTCGTTCACACATTCCTGCTTCCTGGGGTTCACGGCACTCGTGGAAGATCGCCAGTTCCTGAAACAATTCTTCATTCATCTTATTTGTAACATTTTTACATTTAATTTAACATATGCATTAAAAAACTTAAATTTCTTGTTTGAAAATAAGATAAAATTAATGCATAGTGATTTAAAAAGTAACCCCTCCCACAGCTGCCCAATAGAAAACAATAAAGAGAGGAAACATCTAGATAGTATTTATAAAAATTGACCAAAACTCTCAAATAAAATCTTGGTTTTCTTGGTTTTAGGAGTCAGAAAGTTCGTGTTGGGTGGTTAAAACTTAATTCTGACAATTGGTAAATACACATCCCAAATCTTCAAAAGAGAAATTCAAATTTGTTCCGTGAATTCGATGTAATTATTTCAAGTGGGAATCAACGGCCTATTTCAGTGTGGCCATCGACCCATTCCCAAATACGCATCGGACTTCCAAGTTACTGCCACACATTTTAACCCTATAACAATTACAGCACAGAAACAGGTCACTTGGCCCTTCTTGTCTGCACTGAACTAAATACTCTCCTCTCGTACCACCTCTCTGCATTCCCCTCCCCTCCAATTTTCCCTGAAATGACAAAATGGACCCTGCCGCCACTATTTCTCCCGGAAGCTCACTCCACTCAGCCACCACTCTGAGTAAAGAAGTTCCCCCTCATGTTACTTCCAAACTTTTACCTCCTGTTTCAATCTCTGCTCCCGCAATGAAAAAAGTCTATCCACATCAACTCGTTCTATCCTCCTAGTAATTTTAAAGACCTCGATCAAATCCCCTCTCAACCATCTACAATCCATAGAATAAAGACTTCATTTGCTGAATCTTTCTTTGTAATCTAGTTGCTGATATCCAGGTAACATTGACTTAAATCTTCTCTGCACCCTCTCTACTTTGTTGATAGCTTTCCTCTCATTTGGTGACCAGAACTGCACACAGTACTCTCAACAGGGCCTCACCAATATCTTGTCTAGTCTCAACCTCACTGCCCGACTCCCGTATTCTATGCTATGGTTGATCAAGGCCAGCTATTTGAACAGATTCTTTTCGAGGTACTCTCTGATTACCCTCCAATAATTAACCTATCACTGTCAGGCTCACCTGGTTGGCTTTTGAAGCCGTTTTTAAACAAAGGAACATTAGATTACATCCATTCCTCTGGCACCTCACCCGTGGATAAACAGGTTTTAAATATTTCTGTCAGAGCCCTTGCAATTTCTACTCTTCTTTCCCTCAAGGCCAAGGGAATATCATGTCAGACCTCCATTAACCAACAGACAAAAATCAGCCATCACAAGGTGAAGGCAGGACAGTAGACCCACCTCTCCAGCACGAGTCATGGATCAAGTGAGCACTGACTGCAAGAAGTTTCTACATCCTCTTGGTGTCTATGTGGATTTCCTCCCACACTCCACAGCTCAAGGTGGCCGTAAGTTCATTGGCGAATTGGGAAGCTCAAGACCATGGGGTGGAAGTGCACATTCTGGTCCTGGGGGCATCAATTCAATTCAACTGCACGGATGAACCTTTGGGCACGACCTGATCTTTTTCTGGTTTCAAACTCATTATTTTTGAAAATTGTATGTGCACCTCTAATGCAACACGACTGCTGCTAAACAGGCTTCTTGATGCATATCCATGACAAGAACTCGGGAGAATCTGATTTGGTTACTAGACTTTTGAACAGAACAGTGTCTGGACATTTTATCCCTAAACTGAAACTTTATAGACATACAGAACAAAAACAGGGCAAAACAAGCTTGTGTCTCACCAATACCACAATTCACAGAAACTTTTTAAGTTCTCAAGGGTGGCAGAAAACAAAAAGAACAGACAAACTCCTTCCACACTGTCACTTTGAGAGCTTTGGACTCACCATGCTAGAAATATTGCCAAGCCATCACTCTCTCTCCAAATCAATGACCAAAAGTACTGGCTGAGCGATAGATTTGAGACATTTTACCCGCTATGTAGCAATCAGGCACAAGGGAAAGTGGTGCTTCCATTGTAAAGTATTTAGGAATCTCAGACCACAAACAACCTTCACCCCAAAAAACAAGCAATTCTCCACAATAAAACTAGGTTTCCTTCCTGTCTGCAAGCATCTGCTCTCTTGAGTCTGAATGGCACAACTGGGGAAACCGTTTCAAACCCATGACCTGAAACAGCATATTCTCTTCCCCTAATTGGAGCTGTCTTGAATTGGCCACCATTGCCCGAGCAAGAATGAACTGGGAGATCTCACACTTGCTCCTTCACAGGTGAGACCTCCCTGTTCATTGGAGCTCCATATTATCCATCTTGCTCTATTTTGTTAACCTTAATCAAGTCTCCTCTCATTCTCCAACACTCCCATGAAAAATAAAAATCATGTATCCTGAAGTTCGCGAGTCCGGACACCAGGTGGTGGTATTATACCTAGATCTCTCTCTCTCTCTCCCTCTCGCTTCATGCATGCAGTACTCGGTGTGAACAGGCGGTGGCAGCACTTTACAGCCCTTGCAATCTGCAGCTTGGACAGGAGATGGTTGGTTTGTACCTCGTGGGCTCTTGCACCAAGATTGAAGATTTGGAGATTTCCCATTGATTGGCAGAGAACATGCACGACATCACATCCAACCCTGAGATTCCCTTTTTCCTGTAGACACGACCGAATTCCCACGAATGGATTGGGAAATCAATGTTCCCGGGTACACGTCCTATAGAAAAGACAGAAAGTTGAGAAGAGGGGGTGGGGTAGCTCTGTTGGTAAGAAATGAAATTCAGGCGTTTGAAAGGAAAGACATTGAAACAGGTGGGTAGAGTCTGTTTGGATAGAATTAAGAAATTGTAAAGGCATGAGGACCATAATGGGGGAAATTTACAGGCCTCCGAAAAGTAGTTCAGATATCGGTGGCAGTATAAATCAGGAATTAAGAGTGGCATGTCAAAGTGGTAGCAATACGGTAGTTATGGGGGACTTCAACATGAAGGTGGACTGGGATAATCAGACGGGGGCAGGAACACAAGAGTGAGTTTATTGAATGTCTACGAGATACTTTCTTGGAGCAGCTAGTGGAGGAACATACCATGAGGAAGTCGATTCAGGACTTGGTACATTGCAGCAACACAGAGTTAATAAGTGACCTCGATGTAGGAGAGCCATTAGGGAATAGTGAGCATGGTATGGTTACTTTTGAGCTGCAATTAGAAAGGGAAAAAGAAAGGAAGTCGGAAGCATCTGTACTGCAGTTAAATAAAGGGGATTATGCAGCTATGAGGGAGGATCTAGCCAAAATAAAATGGAAAGATACACTAGCTGGTAGGACAACTCGGGAAAAATGGCAGGTGTTTTTGGACATTTTCCACAGGATTCAGGACAAATTTATTCCAAAGTGGAGGAAATGCCCTAGGAGATGCAAATGGCAGCCGTGACTAACTAATGAAATCAAGTGCAATATCAAATCCAAAGGGAGTAAGTATAAGATAGCGAAGTGGAGTGGGAAGCTAGAGGATTGGGAAACCTTCAAAGAGCATCAGAGGGTAACTAAGAAAGTCATAAGAGAGGGGAAAATGAAGTATGAGAGGAAATTAGCAAATAATATCTTGGAGGATAGCAAAAGCTTTTTTAAATATGTGAAGAGGAAGAAATTGGTTCGGTCTAAAATTGGTCCATTAAGAATGGAAAAGGCTGGAATTATTACCGGAAACAAGGAGATGGCTGAGGAATTTAACAAATACTTTGCATCGGTCTTCACCAAGGAGGATATAGGTTATGGTCAGTTAGGGGGTAGTGGTCATGTGGTATCAAGAGACTTGGGGAACTTTCCTGGGGAAGTAGGGGATCTAATGGATATCCGGATCTAGAAGCAGGAGGTTGTGAGTAAATTGTTGGGACTGAGGGCTGATAAAACCCCAGGGCCTGATGGGCTGCATCCCAGGGTGCTTAAAGAAGTTGCTATGGAAATTGTGGAGGCACTGGTCGACAGTTTCCAAAGTTCCATAGATTCAGGGGAGGTCCCTGAGGATTGGAGAATGGATGATGTGGTGCCGATTTTTAAGAAGGGAGGGAGGGAGAAAACGGTAAATTATAGACCGGTCAGCCTGACGTCAGTGGTGGGGAAGATATTGGAATCTATCATAAAAGGAGTAATAGCAGAACACTTAGGCAGAAATAATAGTATAAGGGCTAGTCAGCATGGATTCCTTAAGGGTAAGTCATGCTTGACTAATCTTCTGGAATTTTTCGAGGATGTGACAAAGAGGGTGGACTTGGGAGAGCCAGTGGATGGGGTGTATTTGGACTTCCAGAAGGCCTTTGATAAGGTACCGCACGGGAGACGAGTGGGCAAGATCAGGGAGCATGCAATTGGAGGTAAGGTGCTGACATGGATAGGAAATTGGTTAATAAATAGGAAACAAAGGGTTGGAGTAAGCCGGTCCTTTTCAGGATGGCAGGATGTGACGAGTGAAGTGCCGCAGGGATCGGTATTGGGTCCTCAGTTGTTTGTAATTAATGTAAATGATTTGGATGAGGGGATTATTAATAACATGAGCAAATTTGCAGATGACACTAAACTGGGTGGCGGTGTGGGGTGTGAGGAGGATGTCAAGAAAATGCAGAGGGACTTGGACAGGTTGGGGGTGTGGGCTGCTGAATGGAAGATGACGTTCAATGTGAGCAAATGTGAGGTTATCCATTTTGGGGGCAATAATAGGAAAGCTGAGTATTATTTAATTGGAGACAAGCTCGGGAGTGGGGAGGAGCAAATGGATCTGGGTGTACTTGTTCACCGGTCACTGAAGGCTAACATGCAGGTTCAAAAAGCTGTGAAGAAGGCAAATGGCATGTTGGCTTTCATAAAGAGGGGATTGGAGTATAGGAACAGAGACACCCTTCTGCAGTTGTACAGGGCCCTGGTGAGACCCCACCTGGAGTAATGCGTCCAGTACTGGTCTCCAGTTTTGAGGAAGGACATACTAGCTATAGAGGGTGTGCAGCGCAGATTTACAAGGTTAGTTCCAGGGAATGCGGGGTTGACATATGCTGAAAGGCTAGAGAAACTGGACTTGTATCCGATGGAGTTTAGAAGGATGAGGGGGGACATGATTGAGGTATACAAAATTATCAGGGGGATGGACAGGGTGAAGTCGGATTACTTGTTCCCAGTGATGGGGGAGACGAGGACTCGAGGGCATAGTTTAAGAATACAGGGAAGGCCCTTTAGGACGGAGATGAGAAAACATTTTTTTACCCAGAGAAGTGTGAATCTGTGGAATGCTCTGCCACAGAGGGTGGTAGAGGCAGATTCGCTGATTATGTTCAAAAGAGAGTTAGATAAGACTCTAGTGGGCAAAGGAGTTAAGGGTTATGGGGATAAGGCTGGAAAGGGGTACTGATAGTAGTGATCAGCCATGATCTGTAAAATGGTGGTGCTGGCTCGACAGGCCGGAGGGCCTACTCCTGCTCCTATTGTCTATTGAACCATTCCTCCAAGGTCCCTCTGTTCCTCAATGCCCTCCCCTTCACTGCATACGTACGTCTTGGTTATTCTTCCCAAAATAAAGCACCTCACACTTACCTACATTAAACTCCATCTGCCATCTTTCCAAACAGTCCAAATCCTTTTGTAGTCCATGAAAACCCTCCTCACTCTCCACAACTCTTGAAAATAAGCAAAAAGTATTACGTTATGTTAAGCTTTCCTTTGAAAATTTTAATAAAATTTAATAGAATATTTCAGGCCAATGGGACGCCAGGCATCATTAATCTTTCCATGTACGGCGTGGTCGTGCGTGAAAGTGTGGCCATTTTGGCCAAAAAAGCGCAGTAAAACGAACCGCGATCACAGGAGTGGCCTCCACAGTCGACCCGCAGCAATATCTTTGAGGTAATTTCATGGAAACAAACGACAACTTAAGCAAATATCAAATCTCATTTATAAAAATGGCACTGGCCTTGTCCTTTGACTGTTGGTTCCGTGATTAGACAGGGATGACTTAAAAGTGTGGTGGGGAAAGAAAGTGTTTGAAAACAATGAAATAACAAATGAAGGGCAGGGGAGTGGATGTGGGGTGTGTGGATTTTAGTGAGGCCTTTGACAGGGTTGCCCAGGGTAGATTCATTCTGATAGTCATGAGGCAAAGGATCTGTGGAACCTTGGTTGTGTGGATTCAGAATTAGTTTGCCTGCAGAAAGAGGTTCTCAACCTTCATCTTCTCACTCACGTACCACCTTAAGTAATCTCTGAACATTAAGGGATTGCTTCATGTGGTAGGTGAGTGGGAAGGGAAGGTTGAGAATGACGCTTCTAGATTGTTCATATGATTATTTTAAAAGAGGGTTTGAACTTTCTTTCCACCCACTTACCACTAAAAGTGGTATGTGAGTGCAAGGAAAAAGGTTGAGAACCATTGGTTTAGTACGTTATATTTAAGGAGTGAATATATGGGCTAGAACAACATCAAGGCCTGAAGGGCCTGTACTGTGCGGTGTTCTCTGGATCTGCTGATCAATGGCCAGGGTTACCCATCCAGTATGGACACTGCAACTGAGTAAGGCAAGAGGAAACTTCTTCAGTATTTCCAGCCCATCTGTAACCATGACCTAAACGTCAATATTGGTCTCAGCTCAGAAAAGAACGGGGAGGCCACAACTACAATTCAGAGGTTCAGAGATTGTGGTGGATTGAGAGACAGGATCGCCCTCGCTGGACGGTAAGGCACCTGAATGATGATATTTGGTGTCCAAAATAGGAACTTCTCTTATTTTTGATCATTGAGCCCATGGTAAAACCTTCATTTCACTTCAAGTCACACTTTCCAAGAATGTGTCGACAACATTGAGGACCAGCTGTAGGCCCTGGTGGGTTCACCTTCAAGTCCCAGCAACAACCTAACCAATCTCTGCACTCCTTCAATCACATGGATTCTGCAATTTGGTGACTTGGTCCTCCAAATATGAAACAGCTAAAGCAACCTGAAAAAATCCCGTTTAATCCAAATATTTTTAGTCTCTTCCAGGAAAAATATTCTAGGATCCATTGGGAGTGTTCAAAATTTTAATTTTGGACCAAAATGTATATATTTTGGACAAACCCAAGTAGAATATATAAACATAGAAAAATAGGTGCAGGATTCGGCCATTTTGCCCTTCAAACCTACCCTGCCATTCAATACGATCATGGCTGATCAGTACCCAGTTCCTGCCTTCTCTCCATACCTCCTGATCCCCTTAGCCACAAGGGCCAATTCTAACCTACTCTTGAACATTGACAAGGAACCAGCCTCAACTACTTTCTGTAGCAAAGAATTCCATAGATCCATCATCCTCCAAGAGAGGAAATCTTTCCTCATCTCGGTCCTGAAAACCTTCCCCCAATGCCTGAAGAGGGCGCATAAAATCAGTGAACTGGTGCGGACTCGAAAGGCCAACATGGCCTGTTTCCGCTCCGTAAATGGTTATATGGTTATAGTATGGTTATCCTTAAACTGTAACCCCTGGTTCTGTTTTTCCCAGCATTGCAAACAACCTACCCGCATCTAGTCTATCTAAACCCTTTAGAATTTTGTTTCTATAAGATCCACCTTCAATTTCCTAAATTCCAGAGAATACAAGCCTAGTCTATCCAACCTTTCTTCATCTGCAAGTCCTTCCATCCCTGGTATCAGTCTAGTGAATCTTCTCTGCACCCACTCCACGGCGAGGATGTCCTTCCTCGGATTAAAGAGGCCAAAACAGCACGCAGTATTGCAGGTGTGGTCTCACCAAGGCCGTGTATGGCTGCAGCAGGATCTCTGTACTCAAGTCCTCTTGCTATGAATGCCTTCCTCACCGCCTGTTGCACCTGCATGCCCACTTTCAACGACTGATGCACAGCAACACCCAAGTCTCTCTGCATTTCCTGAACAGATACCGTTGAGATAATAGTCCTCTTTCCTGTTCTTGCCTCCAAAGTGGATCACCTCACATTTATCCACATAAAAGAACCTACTTTATTACATCCAAGACAAATCTGATAATGTCAAATTAAATTTATTTAAATTGGGTTTCAAGTATAATCGATGTAAAAAAGATTATATTGTGCCAGTCTCGACCTGACATTAATAATTTTAGTTGTACTTAATGATTTTCATATTTTAACTTTCAAATCAGATTCCCATTTTAATCTTGATTGATGAATTTCTAATTTAGCAGCTTTTTTTCTGTACATTTCTGAAATAACTCCATTAGTGATCACAGACAAAGGAACAGAACCAGGCCACTAGGCCCATCGAGTCTGTTCCATAAATCTACACTAAGCTACTCTACACTAGTTCTCATTTTTGGCCTTTCCCCCATAATCCCTTGATGCCCTCACTAATGAGATATTTGTCGTTCTTTTTAAAATACTCCCAGCGATCTGGCTTCCACTGCTGTATGCCGCAGTGAGTTCCACACATCCACGACCCTCTGGCTAAAGAAGTTCTTCCTGATCTCTTTTATACGGATAACCTCTCATTTTCAGACTATGAATAGTTTTCCGCCTGTTTAATATTTCCACTCGGAGACGAGGCTTGTATTATACGTTATCTTTTCTAATGGAATACAAGACCTCCTTTCTGAATGCCACCATTGAATACTCGTCATTTTCTAGCCCCAGCTAAAGCCAATCTCAAAGAGCAATTTGAGACTCATCTAATTTTAATTCTAAACTCAATTTCTTCATATCACCCAATAAAAATACCTTAGGATCAAGTGAAAGTTTAAATTTTAATAAGTTCCTTGATTCTATCCCAGAAAGGTTTCACGTAATCAAGTCGAGTGCAAGAAAGAGCCAACTTGCTCATGGCACCTAAAGCACCGATTTACGTGAAACTCCACGAGTTCCACCTACCTACTTCCCTTGCCCATAACCCTCCCACCCCCTCGCATCCATGTACTCATATAACCTCATCTTAAATGACAGAATTGACCCTGGCGCAACTTCTTCCAGTAGATCATTCCACTCAGCCACCACTCTGAGTGAAGAAGCATCCTCCTGTATTACTTAAGTTTTGCCCCTTAACTTATGACCCCTTGTTCCAATCTCTGCTCCCCTTAGGGGAAAGAGCCTATTCACGGCTACTCTATCTATTCCATTGATAATTTTAAATACCTCTATCAAATCCCCGCTCAACCCTCTACGCTCCAATGAATGAAGTCCCAGTCTACTCAATCTTTCTACGTATTCAAAATACTGCAATCCAGGCAACATTTTTGTCAAACTTCTTTGCACTCTCTCTACCTTATTGATATCCTTCCTATAATTTGGAGTCCAGAACGGCATACAATACTCCAAACTTGGCCTCACCAACACTCTGAACATCACCTCCCCAGATCCTATATTCCATGCTATGATTTATAAAGGCCAGCGTACCCAAAGCCTTCTTTCTCCATGGGAATCCACCTTCAAATTTAAAACTAATTTGGCAGGGGGAAGGGAACAGGACTGATAGGGAAGCAGATAGGAGAGTGAATATAGGGGTGGTTCTGTTAGACGGTGAAACAATAAGGAAAAAGGGAACTAAAAGTGATAGGAGAGTAGGGGCAAGTGCATCGAGAACAAAGATGGATGGAGAATGGAGATATGGTATCAAGGTATTGTGTATGAATGCACGGAGTGTAAGGAATAAAATGGATGAGCTTGAGGCGCAAATGGCAATGGGAGGTTATGACATTGTCGGAGTTACGGAGACATGGCTGCGGGAAAGGCAGGATTGGGAAATCAATGTTCCCAGGTACACATCCTATAGAAAAGACAGAAAGTTAGGAAGAGGAGGTGGGGTAGCTCTGTTGGTAAGAAATGAAATTCAGGCCTTTGAAAGGAAAGACATTGAAACAGGTGGGTAGAGTCTGTTTGGATAGAATTAAGAAATTGTAAAGGCATGAGACCATAATGGGGGTCATTTACAGGCCTCCGAAAATTAACTTAGATCTCGGTAGAAGTATAAATCAGGAATTAACAGTGGCATGTCAAAGTGGTAGCAATACAGTAGTTATGGGGGACTTCAACATGAAGGTGGACTGGGATAATCAGACGGGGGCAGGAACACATGAGTGAGTTTATTGAATGTCTACGAGATACTTTCTTGGAGCAGCTAGTGGAGGAACATAGCATGGGGAAGTCGATTCTGGACTTGGTGCTGTGCAGCAACGCAGAGTTAATAAGTGACTTCGATGTAGGAGAGCCATTAGGGAATAGTGAGCATGGTATGGTTACTTTTGAGCTGCAATTAGAAAGGGAAAAAGAAAGGAAGTCGGAAGCATCTGTACTGCAGTTAAATAAAGGGGATTATGCAGCTATGAGGGAGGAGCTAGCCAAAATAAAATGGAAAGATACACTAGCTGGGAGGACAACTGGGGAAAATGGCAGATATTTTTGGACATTTTTTTTACAGGATTCAAGACAAATTTATTCCAAAGTGGAGGAAAGGCTCTAGGAGATGCAAATGGCAGTCGTGGCTAACTAATGAAATCAAGTGCAATATCAAATCCAAAGGGAGTAAGTATAAGATAGCAAAGTGGAGTGGGAAGCTAGAGGATTGGGAAACCTTCAAAGAGCATCAGAGGGTAACTAAGAAAGTCATAAGAGAGGGGAAAATGAAGTATGAGAGGAAATTAGCAAATAATATCATGGAGGATAGCAAAAGCTTTTTTAAATATGTGAAGAGGAAGAAACTGGTTCGGTCTAAAATTGGCCCATCAAGAATGGAAAAGGGTGGAATTATTACCGGAAACAAGGAGTTAGCTGAGGAATTGAACAAATACTTTGCATTTGTCTTCACCAAGGAGGATATAGGTTATGGTCAGTTAGGGGGTAGTGGTCATGCGGTATCAAGAGACTTGGGGAACTTTCCTGGGGAAGTAGGGGATCTAATGCATATCCAGATCTAGAAGGAGGAGGTTGTGAGTAAATTGTTGGGACTGAGGGCTGATAAATCCCCAGGGCCTGATGGGCTGCATCCCAGGGTGCTTAAAGAAGTTGCTATGGAAATTGTGGAGGCACTGGTCGACAGTTTCCAAAGTTCCATAGATTCGGGGGAGGTCCCTGAGGATTGGAGAGTGGCTGATGTGGTGCCGATTTTTAAGAAGGGAGGGAGGGAGAAAACGGGAAATCATAGCCTGACGTCAGCCTGACGTCAGTGGTGGGGAAGATATTGGAATCTATCATAAAAGGAGTAATAGCAGAACACTTAGGCAGAAATAATAGTATAAGGGCTCGTCAGCATGGATTCCTTAAGGGTAAGTCATGCTTGACTAACCTTCTGGAATTTTTCGAGGATGTGACAAAGAGGGTGGACTTGGGAGAGCCAGTGGATGTGGTGTATTTGGACTTCCAGAAGGCCTTTTATAAGGTACCGCACGGGAGACTAGTGGGTTAGATCAGGGAGCATGGTATTGGAGGTAAGGTGCTGACATGGATAGGAAATTGGTTAAGAAATAGGAAACAAAGGGTTGGAGTAAGCGGGTCTTTTTCAGGATGGCAGGATGTGACGAGTGGAGTGCCGCAGGGATCGGTATTGGGTCCTCAGTTGTTTGTAATTTATGTAAATGATTTGGATGAGGGGATTATTAATAACATGAGCAAATTTGCAGATGTCAGGAAAATGCAGAGGGACTTGGACAGGTTGGGGGTGTGGGCTGCTGAATGGAAGATGACGTTCAATGTGAGCAAATGTGAGGTTATCCATTTTGGGGGCAATAATAGGAAAGCTGAGTATTATTTAAATGGAGACAAGCTAGGGAGTGGGGAGGAGCAAATGGATCTGGGTGTACTTGTTCACCGGTCACTGAAGGCTAACATGCACGTTCAGAAAGCTGTGAAATGGGCAAATGGCATGTTGGCTTTCATAAAGAGCGGATTGGAGTATAGGAACAGAGACGCCCTTCTGCAGTTGTACAGGGCCCTGGTGAGACCCCACCTGGAGTATTGCACCCAGTACTGGTCTCCAATTTTGAGGAAGGACATACTAGCTATAGAGGATGTGCAGCGCAGATTTACAAGGTTAGTTCCAGCGATGGCGGGGTTGACATATGCTGAAAGGCTAGAAAAACTAGACTTGTATCCGATGGAGTTTAGAAGGATGAGGGGGGACATGATTGAGGTATACAAAATTATCAGGGAGATGGACAGGGTGAAGTCGGATTACTTGTTCCCAGTGATGGGGGAGACGAGGACTAGAGGGCATAGTTTAAGAATACAGGGTAGGCCCTTTAGGACGGAGATGAGAAAACATTGTTTTACCCAGAGAAGTGTTAATCTGTGGAATGCTCTGCCACAGAGGGTGGTAGAGGCAGATTCGCTGATTATGTTCAAAAGAGAGTTAGATAAGACTCTTGTGGGCAAAGGAGTTCAGGGTTATGGGGATAAGGCTGGAAAGGGGTACTGATAGTAGTGATCAGCCATGATCTGTGAAATGGCGGTCACTGAAGGCTCGACAGGCAGAAGGGCCTACTCCTGCTCCTATTGTCTATTGAACCATTCTTCCAAGATCCCTCTGTTCCTCAATGCCCTCCCCTTCACTGCATACGTCTTGGTTATTCTTACCAAAATAAAGCCCCTCACACTTACCTAAATTAAACTCCATCTGCCATCTTTCCAAACAGTCCAAATCCTTTTGTAGTCCATGAAAACCCTCCTCACTCTCCACAACTCTTGAAAATAAGCAAAATGTATTACGTTATGTTAAGCTTCTCTTTGAAAATTTTAATTTCACATGCATTAAATGCGTACGTAAATTTCTCATTCAAAGATAATGAAAAATTAATACATAGTATTTTTTTTAATTCCCCCTGCCCAACAACCCAATAGAAAAGAAAGATAACATCTGGAAAGTATTTATAAAAAAATTACTAAAAAACTATCAAATAAAATCTAACAAATATTCTGGATTTTAGGAGCCAGAAGGTTCAGGTTGGGCGATTACAACTTAATTCCTACAGTTTATAAATAGGATTCCCAAATCTTTCCAAAAATTTCAAATTTGTTACAGAAATTACATGTAATTATTTCAAGTGTCAAGGGACTTGGGGGGTTCTCGTTCAGGAAAACATAGTGAGTGGGAAACCACCAGGTTGGATCGGCAGGAAAAGAAAGCAAATTCTATGTTGGCTTTTGTTTCTAGGGTAGGGAGGTGTTGATGGGGCATGGGAGAGACCTCATTTGGAGAACTGCGAAGTTTATCTTAAAAAGGATGTGCTGATGTTGGAGAGAGAGCAGAGATTTACCAGGATGATATATCTCCACTCTTCATTGGAGTATAGAAGAAGGAGAGGAGATTTCAGAAACCTTTCCAATGCTGAAAGGATTGGACAGTAGATGTGAATAATGTTTCCCTTGGATAAAAAGACATTGTCTTAGAATTGGAAGGTACCTATTTAAAGCAGATGAGAAATTTATTTCACCAGAAGGTCATGGAATTTGTTGCTGGATTGTTTTTTTTTGTTTTTTTTTAATTTTTTTTATTTTTCACACCATCAATCACAATAGCCATGATATACACTTTTTCTTTTCCACACATTTACAGTGACTTTTTCTCCCTCCCCCCTCCCTCCTCCCAAGCCACCCCCCCATCCCCCCCCCTCTCATCCATTTTAGTTATACAATCTAGGTTGCATTAATTCAGTTAGACAATGTTGTCATTCAACAAAAATACACCAGAAATTCTACTGAGTCCATTCTTTTCTTTTCTTCTCCTTCCATCAACTTAGGTAATGTTTGTTCCCGGTAGGTTTTCGCTATTGTATTTAATGTAAGGCTCCCATACTTGTTCGAATATTTCAATATTATTTCTTAAACTATATGTTATTTTTTCTAATGGAATACATTTATTCATTTCTATATACCATTGTTGTATTTTCAAATTATCTTCCAATTTCCAGGTTGACATAATACATTTTTTTGCTACAGCTAGGGCTATCTTAACAAATCTTTTTTGTGCATCCTCCAAGTCAATTCCAAATTCTTTATTTTTTATGTTACTTAGGAGAAAGATCTCTGGATTCTTTGGTATATTGTTTTCTGTTATTTTATTTAATATCTGATTGAGATCATCCCAAAATTTTTCTACTCTCTCACATGTCCAGATTGCATGAATTGTTGTTCCCCTTTCTTTTTTACATCGAAAACATCTATCAGATACTGTTGGGTCCCATTTATTTAACTTTTGCGGTGTAATGTATAGTCTGTGTAACCAATTATATTGTATCATACGCAGCCTCGTATTTATTGTATTTCTCATCGTTCCAGAGCATAACTTCTCCCATGTTTCCTTTTTTATCTTTATATTTAAATCTTGTTCCCATTTTTGTTTAGTTTTACCATTTGTTTCCTCATTTTCCTTTTCTTGCAGTTTAATATACATATTTTTTATAAATCTTTTGATTAACATTGTATCTGTAATCACATATTCAAGGTTACTTCCCTCTGGTAAACTCAAGTTGCTTCCTAATTTATCTTTCAAGTAGGATCTCAGTTGGTAATATGCCAGCGCTGTATCTCCCGTTATATTGTACTTATCTCTCATTTGTTCAAAGGATAAGAATCTACTTCCTGAAAAACAATTTTCTATTCTTTTAATCCCTTTTTTTTCCCATTTTCTAAAGGCAAGGTTGTCTATTGTAAAAGGGAGTAGCTTATTTTGCGTCAATATTAGTTTTGGTATTTGGTAATTTATTTTATTTCTTTCTACATGAATCTTCTTCCATATATTGAGGAGATGGTGTAATACTGGAGAAGTTCTATGTTGTACCAATTTTTCGTCCCATTTATATAATATGTGTTCAGGTATCTTTTCCCCTATTTTATCTAATTCTAGTCTCGTCCAGTCTGGTTTTTCCCTTGTTTGATAAAAATCTGATAGGTACCTTAATTGTGCGGCTCTATAATAATTTTTGAAGTTTGGCAATTGTAAGCCTCCTTGTTTATACCATTCTGTTAATTTGTCTAGTGCTATCCTCGGTTTCCCCCCTCTCCATAAAAATCTCCTTATTATTTTCTTTAACTCTTTGAAGAATTTTTCTGTCAGTTGTATTGGCAATGCTTGAAATAAGTATAGTATCCTTGGAAAAATGTTCATTTTAATACAGTTTATCCTTCCTATCAGTGTTAGTGGTAGCTCTTTCCAATGCTCTAAATCGTCCTGTAATTTTTTCATTAGTGGATTGTAATTGAGTTTATATAATTGGCCTAGATTTTTGTTTATTTGCACACCTAGGTATCTTATTGCCTGCGTTTGCCATCTGAATGGGGATTCCTCCTTAAATTTTGAGAAATCCGCGTTATTCATAGGCATTGCTTCACTTTTATTTACGTTTATCTTGTATCCCGACACTTCTCCATATTCCTTCAATTTCTTATATAGTTCTTTTATTGATAGTTCTGGTTCTGTTAAGTACACTATCACATCATCCGCAAACAGACTGATTTTATATTCCCTGTCTTTTATTTTTATTCCTTTTATATTATTATCTCTTCTTATCGATTCTGCTAGTGGTTCTATAGCTAGCGCAAACAATAATGGTGATAGTGGGCATCCCTGCCGCGTTGACCTGCTTAAGTTAAATTGCTTTGATACATGTCCATTTACTGTCACTTTCGCTAACGGTCCCTTATATAATGCTTTAATCCAATTAATATACTTCTCCGGTAAACTGAATTTTTGCAATACTTTGAACAAGTAATTCCATTCTACTCTGTCGAAGGCCTTCTCTGCGTCTAAAGCAACTGCTACTGCCGGTGCTTTATTTCCTTCTACTGCATGAATTAAGTTAATAAATTTACAAATATTGTCTGTTGTGCGTCTTTTTTTGATAAATCCAGTTTGGTCTAAATTTACCATTTTCGGTACCTGTTCTGCTAATCTGTTCGCTAATAGTTTAGCTATTATCTTATAATCTGTGTTTAGCAGAGATATTGGTCTATATGACGCTGGTGAGAGTGGATCTTTCCCTTGTTTTAGTATCACTGTAATTATTGCTGTTTTACATGAATCTGGTAAGTTTTGTGTCTCATCAATCTGGTTGATTACATCCAGGAGGGGCGGTATTATTAGGTCTTTAAATGTTTTGTAGAATTCTATTGGGAGTCCATCCTCTCCTGGTGTCTTATTATTTGGTAAATTTTTTATTATCTCTTGTATTTCTACTGTTCCAAATGGTTCTGTTAATTTATTTTGTTCCTCTATTTGTAGTTTTGGTAGTTCAATTTTAGTCAAAAATTCATCTATTTTCCCTTCTTTCCCTTCGTTTTCGGTTCGGTATAATTGTTCATAGAATTCTCTGAAGTTTTCCTTAATTTCTTTTGGATTATATGTAATTTGTTTGTCTTTTTTCCTTGTTGCCAATACCATTTTCTTAGTTTGCTCTGTCTTAAGCTGCCATGCTAGGATTTTGTGTGTTTTTTCCCCTAGTTCATAATATTTCTGTTTTGTCTTCATTATATTCTTCTCCACCTTATATGTTTGTAATGTTTCATATTTTATTTTTTTATCCGCCAATTCTCTTCTTTTGGTTGTATCTTCCTTTATTGCTAATTTTTTTTCTATGTTTATTATTTCCCTTTCCAACTGCTCTGTTTCCTGATTATAGTCCTTCTTCATCTTGGTTGCATAACTTATTATTTGCCCTCTAATGAATGCTTTCATTGCGTCCCATAGTATAAACTTATCTTCCACTGATTCCGTATTTACTTCAAAGTACATTTTTAATTGTTTTTCAATAAATTCTCTAAAATCCTGTCTTTTAAGTAGCATGGGGTTTAATCTCCATCTATACATTCTTGGAGGGATGTCTTCTAGCTCTATTGCCAATAACAGGGGTGAGTGGTCCGATAATAGTCTAGCTTTATATTCCGTTTTCCTAACTCTCCCTTGTATGTGGGCTGATAACAGGAATAGGTCTATCCTTGAGTATGTTTTATGTCTAGTCGAGTAGTATGAGTATTCCTTTTCTTTTGGGTTTTGTTTCCTCCATATGTCCACAAGTTTCATTTCTTGCATTGATTTAATTATAAATTTGGTTACTTTGTTCTTCCTGTTAATTTTTTTCCCCGTTTTATCCATATTTGGATCCAAATTCAGATTGAAATCCCCTCCTATTAGTATGTTCCCTTGCGTATTAGCTACCTTCAAAAAGATATCTTGCATAAACTTTTGATCTTCTTCGTTAGGTGAATATATATTAAGTAGATTCCAAAGCTCTGAATATATCTGACATTTTATCATAACATATCTCCCTGCTGGATCTATTATTTCCTCTTCTATTTTAAATGGCACATTTTTGCTAATTAATATAGCCACTCCTCTTGCTTTTGAATTATACGATGCTGCTGTTACATGTCCTACCCAATCTCTCTTTAATTTCTTGTGCTCCAATTCAGTTAAATGTGTTTCTTGGACAAATGCTATATCTATTTTTTCCTTTTTCAGTAAGTTTAGTAGTTTCTTCCTTTTAATTTGGTTATGTATTCCATTAATATTTAGAGTCATATAGTTCAGCGTAGCCATTTTATATTTTGTTTATCTTCTCTTTCCGTTTTTCCATCATTACCTTTCCTCCTTTTCCATTTCTGTTTTCTTATTTTCAACTCTTTACCAGACAACATTCCTACAACATCCAACATTTTCCTTATTCTCCTATTTCTATCTTCTTTATCCCCAATCTCCCCTTCCCCTCCTGAGTTGCCCTTTATCCCTTGTCGGACAACCACATCTCCCCTCTCCATTTGGATTTGCGAATCCACTCGCAAGCGTCAACTGATTTTGCAGTGACCGCTCTTTTCCCCCCACCCAGCCCCCCCCAGAAAAGATTTCGTTTTTTATATGTCACAAAGGTCACTCTTTTAGTTCCCTCCTTATTCTCTCTATTCCATTACCTTCCCTTATTAATTCTTGTCTATACTCTCTATGTTTTCCTCTAATTACAGATACTTTCACATATGCCCATTGTCTCTATTCACTCTTATACCTCTTTACCCGCATACATATCAATCGTGGTCATTTTTACCCTCCTTACCCGTCTTCATCCCTCAGTCTATTTTTGTCTTTACCCACATACATATCAATCGTGATAATTTTTGCTCTCATTACCCGTCTTCATCCCTCAGTCTATTTTTGTAATTGTTCTGCAAATTTTCGTGCTTCTTCTGGATCCGAGAATAGTCTGTTTTGTTGTCCTGGAATAAATATTTTCAATACCGCTGGATGCTTTAGTATAAATTTATACCCTTTCTTCCATAAAATCGCTTTTGCTGCATTGAACTCTTTTCTCTTCTTTAGGAGTTCAAAGCTTATATCTGGATAAATGAAGATTTTTTGCCCTTTATACTCCAGTGGTTTGTTGCCCTCTCTTACTTTTTCCATTGTCTTCTCCAGTACCTTTTCTCTTGTAGTATATCTTAGGAATTTTACTACAATAGATCTTGGTTTTTGTTGTGGTTGTGGTTTAGGGGGCCAATGCTCTATGTGCCCTTTCTATTTCCATTTCTTGCTGTAGTTCTGGACATCCTAGGGCCTTAGGGATCCATTCTTTTATAAACTCCCTCATATTCTTGCCTTCTACATCTTCCTTAAGGCCCACTATCTTTATGTTATTTCTTCTGTTATAATTTTCCATTATATCTATTTTTTGGGCTAGTAATTCTTGTGTCTCTTTAGTTTTTTTATTAGATTCCTCCAATTTCTTTTTTAAGTCTTCTACCTCCATTTCTGCTGCTATTGCCCGTTCTTCCATCTTGTCCATTTTTTTCCCCATTTCTGTTAAGGTCATATCCATTTTATTTATTTTCTTTTCTGTGTTGTTTATTCTTCTTCTTAAATCATTGAATTCCTGTGTTTGCCATTCTTTAAATGACTCCATGTATCCTCTAACAAGAGCAAGTACCTCCTTTACCTTGCCTTTCTTTTCTTCTTCTATTTCCCTGTACTCTTCCTCTTCCTCTTCCTCTTCTTCTTCCTCTGGGTTGGCCATCTGTTGTTTCTTTGTTGCCCTTTTCTTCTCTTCTTTCTTGTTTTCGTTGTCTTCTATGTTCTCCTCTTGCTGCAGGTGTTCTGCAGCTGTCGTTGCCGGCCGTGGAGATCGACTCCCCAGCTGGTCACCCCTCCCGTCGGTGTGTTTTTTTTGCATGCGCATGCGCGGTTGCGCACTTTTACTCGGCTCTGCGAGCCATTTTTGTAGTCCATTATTTACCGACCTGAGGGAGCGGGTTTCTCTCTCCGCAGCGGGCCTCTTCGGACAGGTAAGGCCTTCACCTTTTTCCTCCGTTGTCTTCTCTTCCTCTCTTCTTTCCGTTGATTTTGATTTTTCTCCTTTTGTCTCCATCTTCTTTCCACCTTTATATTCACTTTTCTTTAACTTGTATTTCTGTGCCTTTGTATTTTCTCTTGTTTTTCCCGACTTTTCTGGAGAGGGCTGGAGTTCACCGTCCAGCCACTACTCCATCACGTGACTCCTCGTTGCTGGATTGTTGAGAGAGTTTAAGTGGTGGGGGGGGGGCGGAATTAATAGATGTTTAATGAATCAGGGTATCAACGGGTTCAGGGGAAAAAGCCAGAACTTGGAATGAGAGGCGAGAACTGTTTAGATCAGGGGATAGCAGACACAGTGGGCTGAATGGCCAACTTCTGTTCCTTGTGATTTGACACCATTTTAACTAATGTACCTTTGAGAATTTTAACATCCATCCATATGTCCTCTGTATTTTGGATGTGAAACAACGGCTGTGCAGGAGAAGCCAGTGAGTTGGTGAGACCAATTGCTCTTCAGGTTGGAGGCCTGTGATGAGAGATGTGCCTCAGGGATAGGTGCTGGAACAATAACGTGGTGAATTGGATTAGCAAGCTGGCAGGTGACACCAAGAACGGAGGAGTTGTGGACAGCCAGAAAATCTTGCAGAAGGATCTGGACCAGCTGGAGAAAGGGCAGATGGAATTTAATGCAGACAAGTGTGAGGTGTCACATTTTGAAGGGCAAACCAAGAAAAGATAGACACGGTGAACGGTCGGGCACTGAGGAGTGAGGTTGAACAGAGGGACATGGTAAACGGGTGTCATTCCATGCAAGTGCTGTCACAGGTGGATTTGGGCGGGAATTGAAGATACCCAAGTTAACTAAAATTGAAAATTGTAAATGGGGCAAAAAAAGGGATCTATTTCAGAAATGTTTGTGACAACAGAAAATGGCTAAACCAACTTTAGATTAAATGGGAGATTCTTCTTTAGAATTAACCCAAGAAGAACGGACTACTTACTATGTGTGAAGATGGTGGATTAAATTGATGAATGTGCGATATAATTGGGTGAATTATAAATTTTTTTTTACATCAGTTGTATTTAACTCCAGGAAAAAAAGATAAGGATTTAGTAATTCAGACTAATGTTTTCATTGTGGGATTCAAATTAATACTTTTTTTTGTCTGTCTGGTTGTGTGATAAAGTTAAGCCTTTGAGGATTTATTTGAAACTACTTTAAAGAAACTCTTTTTATGTTCGGTCCACTGCTTTTTCTAATGCGGTATATTACAACTTGAACAACGGGATTAAGAATGGATAAACCTCAAATTAAGTTTATTCAGTTAGTATTAGCAGTGGCCAGTAAATGCATTGCGATGACGTGGAAAATTAGGTTTGGTGTTTTCATTCTGCCGCAACGAATTGATATGATTTTTCTCTCCCTCAGTCGAGGGAGTTTGGGGGGGGGGTAATTATGGGGAGGGGGGATGGAATATAGTTTTTTTTGGGAGGTTGGTTTATTTTGTTTACTATGTATTTTACATGTTCATAAATAAAGTTTAAAAAAAGATACACAACCAGTGTTTCAGGCTTGTGCCTTTTAACAGGGCTACGAGTATCTGTACTCTATAAAGGTTCACTGCTTGATCAGATGAGCTTCTCCAGCATTTGTGTCCTTACAGAATTTGGTTGAGTTACTATATGTGGACATCAGGTCATTTTTTCACCCTTAAACTGTCCATCCACACAGACAGGAACTTCTTTTTCACACAACTACCCCCATTTGGTGAAGTGTGTGGAATATTAGCTGTAGAATATCTTGTTCTGGGAATTATGATGAAGAAACCATCACACAGACTTTGCCAGAAAGCTGGGAAAGAGAGTTAAAAAGCACATTCCAGACAGGGATCAATTCTCACCTCCTCAACTGAGCCATACATATCCAAATGCCTGCCTGATCTGCAAAACAATGGTGCAAATTGTTAGACCTGATCCAAAGGCTGCAATAAGCCCCCAGCACCACTCAGACCCTGAATGGCATTGTTTCTGCTTTGAAGTGAAGAATTTAAGACTGCTATGAAATTCAGACATTTGGGTAAATTGGAAACCAGAAATCAGGCAGGCAGAGAATGATTACTAACGTGAACTGTGAGCAACTCTTCCAGACTCCTGTTGATTTTTTTGTGTTCCCTAACCCTAACTGGTACATGAGATTAGATGACCAACAAGAAGTTCTTTCCTTGTCTTTAGGAAGAGGATATGCAAAATGTAAAATACAGTGGCAGATAGAACAGTAACAGGTCATAACAAGCCCTGACCATCTGAAACAGGTCATGGGAATATAAATTTATTCAGTAATGTAGAAATTACTGCAAAAGCTGAGAAATTAGGAATTCATAAACTGAGGCAAAGATGGGATGGAGATTTGAACATAGAAAATGGACTGATCGTTATAAATGAGATAGACTGGTTCAATACAATTTTATTCACCAGACACCTCAAAAGAAAATACATGGAATCGGATTTGTTTCAAATGTTAACAAGTCATTTCTACTTTTCTGCATTTGACTTAGCAATGTCCTAAAATTGGGCAGCTTGGTTGAAATAAGTATCTTTTTAAAAATTCCCACAGGATCCATTAGAAAGAGATGTTAAGGAATTAAATTTAAATTAAAACTGAATATTTACCAGGTTTAAATTGCTGCAAATTGTACAGCTAGAAAGTGCGTGGCCATATCTTGCAAACTGGCTGAGGTTCGGAACTGTTCACCACAAGAAAATAATGTATCGTTCACGAGATGAACATTCTATCTTTGGAGCCCACATTTCCTAAAGGTGGGTTGAAGTGAAGTTTTGAAATATTCACAATATTATGGTTAAATAAAACATCTGTTGAAGATCTCTGGTCCCTCATATGGGATGTGGAGAGGGTGGGTCTGGGTAGATCTCAATTTGTATTAATCAACCACATGTATCGGGATTTGAATTATATTCTTGTAAAATTAACAAGAATATAACTAACTCTTAAAAATTAATTAAAAAAAAAACCCTGACCCACACAAATGCCTCTGTTCACCTTGCCATTTTGTAAAAGGTGATGGGGGGAAAATCCTGACACAAGGGATAGATTTGAACCTGGGTCACTGTCATTTTCTGTTAAACATGCCAAGATCAAAATTTGACTGACTGTCCTGTAACAAAGTGCAATATTACACACACTTAAGGTAAGATGGTTGTTATATAGAGAATTTAGGTTAAAATGACTTAAGTTAAAATGTGATGATTAATCATAAAAAGGGAAGCCAGAACGGACAGGTAGCTTACTAGCAGCCAAGGACAAAAGGTTCAGCTGGATATGTTTTTTTTAAACCTATCTTTTCATGGTCATAGTGAGAGACATGCAGGAGACAAAAGATTGATAAGAAGGGTGAGAAACAGAATTTAGTGTATGTAGAGTTCACAACGTACGTAACGAACGTGATAATTAAAAATGCAGTTATACTTAGAATGCTTTTGCAATACTAACCAATTAAAACAGTATTAATAAGAAGGGGAAGGGCAAACAATAAGGGTATAAAAATCAATGCACTGTATGTATCGGGGCTTAACTGGTGAGAAGCCAGTTGAGTCCAACTCTGCAGACTTGTAAATAAAGCTTGTCGTGTCATCAGTTTTAAAGAGACTCATGTGTGAGAAGTTTTATTTCTGACAATGGTTACATCAGCAAAAATTAAATGAAATGCTTCTTACAGTCAAGAGCAAAAGAATTCCCTGCAGCCTCCAACCCAGCCCTTGCCCACAAATAACACCCCCCGCCCCCCTCCCCACCCCAATTCTGGGATCAAACCATCAGCAGCCTACACTTTGTTGGAATCTAGGGGTTAAAACATTATGAAAGAAATGATTAATTAATAAGTTGATATGTACTGCATGGTTCAGGGAAAAAGAGGAATGTGATTAAGTGGCAATCACAGCATGGAGCGAAGTTGGCTGAGCAAAATTGTCTGCTCCCAAATACAGGGAGAGGAAATTCATAAAACGATTTAGGAGGAAAGCTCCAACTGAAGGAGGTGGTGAGTAGCACAGGAGACACAGGCCAGACCAGAACAAAGAATGGCCTGCAAGAAACCAAGGGAATGGAAAACCAGTCTAGGAGGAAGAATAAGACATGAGGAGGTGTTAAAGAGAACAGCAGAAATTGGCCAGACAGGAACAGAATGGTGATTAGAAATATCTGGTGATGAATTAATTTCTGATCAAAACAACAGGATAGTCTGGCCTGGAGGATTAAGATGGGAGCGCTACACCCCAGATATCTGCAAAACAGGAGATGACTTGTGATAACCCTTATGCAAAAAGATCTAGCAAAGGAAGCCAACTTTTCTTCTGTATGATAAGGTTGATGTATATAAACTGAGCCAACTGGACAATAGGGGTCAGTCTTGGGGAATAGCTCACTGTGCAGGTGACCTATGAACTAACGACTGACCCAGAGCTCTGTTAAGTTTTATTCTTGTGCTGTGTAATAAATTGACTGTTGAACCGAATACCTTCTCCTATCACTTCATTCAAAGAACACGCTGGACTCAGACCACATACAGACTAAATTAAGAGTAAGGGAAAGCCAGAGTCCGACAACTTCAGAGCCAAACCTCAGGCACAAACATCCCAAAACCATCATCCCAGGACAAGAGCTAAAGTTGCAGGCACCGTAAACCACACACATTAAAGCAACACATTTCTCTGGCTCAATACCCACGAACCACATGGAACACCAGTTTGCAAACTACCCACAAACACCGGATTCCTTTCACCCCAACAACTCAAAGAACCACCCCAGAAAAAGCAGCCACAGTAAAACCAGGCTTCCTACCTTCCTCTGATGGCAGCATCACCTCATCTCTGCCTGAAAGCTGCAAGTGACGAGAGTGGGGAAACTCTCCTGTTTTAAATCCTGAGCTGGAATCAGGAGGACAATTAATTCAGGTGTGAAATATCTCAGTAAATTGTGGCTGGCCCTTTAAACAAGGCCCATCTCCGCCCTTCAAGAGAGCTGCAATTAAGGGAATAGCACCTTTTTAATTTGGAATGGGAGTTAAAACAGTTTTCTCACCTGTGGCATTGAGATGTTTGAGGAGATGATACTTCTAGATAGGGGAGTGTTAGAGCTGTATGAGAGATTTGTTTGTTTTTGGGGCTTGTCCTTTCAATTTTGGTTTGGAAGCCTTTTGTGGTCTATGAAAGCTGAAAACTAAGCAACTAGGGTTTTCTTTGATCCTGATGGTTGTGCAGCAGTTCAAACTTCTCAAATGCAGAATTTGAGCTGTTTGCTCTCCCAGTGCCCTAGAGCATTGGTTTGGGAATATTTATGCCACAGGTGGTGTTATGGTCCTGTTAAGCCAATGACTCTGGATCAAATCTGGCCCCGTCTGCAAGGGGTTTGTGTGTTCACCCACTCTTCAGTGGAGGTGGCAGGTTAACAGGGGTTTGTGGTGGGGGGGGGGGAAACAATCGCAGGTGAATGAGGGGGAATGCACAGAGCTTGTGGGGTGAATAGGAGTGTGAGGCAGTTGTTGGCGAAGGACAGTGTGTTGCAGGGATGTGTAGCTGAGGACTCACCATCCAATCTCAGACCAGAGGGAAGCAGGATTCTTATCGTGCTCACAAATTCCTTCGTCACTCCTCGAACGATGATCAGTATTCTGACTCAAGCGTTTTCTGGCCCTGTGACGACAAGCGGGCCTAACGTTCCAATGGCAAATGAGGCAGGGAGGATGTTTCCTGTAATAGAGGTAGTAAAAGTTCCATTAGAGAGGAATACGTTGCCTTTAACTGATAACATGCGGTGGGGTCTCGGTTCATTTGGTGATGTCTGGGATCTCTCTATCAATATAAAAAATGAAAATAAAGGCTGGGTCTCTCTGTGGGGGGGGGGGGGGGTGTCTAATATTTGCTTATGTCATAATCTAATTCATCCCAACTAGCAGTGCGGGCTTTGTTCCCCAAGGCGTCCGTATTGGCTGTCCATGGACCATCTCTGTTCCAATGCAGTCCTCAGTGTCACTTGCATTTAAATCAATGATGGCATCAGCACCTTTTGGCCAATTTTAGCTGTGTTTACTCAGTCAATCTGGCCAGTTTAGTTTTTCATTCAGTACTGGTGTCTGGGGTTAATGGGAGTAGTGGATGATTGATAATTCCTGAAATAATTCTTCATTCATCTTATTTTTTTTTAAATTATTTAATTTCACATATGCATTAAAAACTAATTTTTTATTTGAAATAACATCAAATGAATGCATAGTGATTAAAAAAATTAACCCCTTGTCTTGGGATGATGGTTTTGGGATGTTTGTGCCTGAGGTTTGTCTCTGAAGTGGACGCTGCTGATGGGTTGATCCCAGAATGGGGGGGTGGGGGGGTTTGTGGGCAAGGGCTGGTTTGGAGGCTGCAGGGAATTCTCTTGCTCTTGACTGCAAGAACCATTTCATTTAATTTTTCCTGATGTAAAGAAAAAAAGAAAAAACATCTGGATAGTATTTATAAATATTTACCAAATCTTTCAACTAAAATCTAACATCTTAAATTTCTTGATTTTAGGAGTCGGAAGGTTCATGTTGGGCTTACAAGTTACTGCCACACATTTTACCCCTATAACAATTACAGCACAGAAACAGGTAATTTGGCCCTTCTCGTCTGCTCTGAACTAAATACTCTCCTCCAGTACCACCTCTCTGCATTCCCCTCCCCTCCAATTTTTTCTGAAATGACAAAATGGACCCTGCCGCCACTATTTCTCCCGGAAGCTCACTCCACTCAGCCACCATTCTGAGTCAAGAAGTTCCCCCTCATGTTACTTCTAACAAGACCTCTTGTTTCAATCTCTCCCACTTGCAATGGAATTGCCTATCCACATCAACTCTATCCATCCTTCTTGTAATTTTAAATACTCTACCAAATCCACTCTCGGCTTTCAAGTTGACAGTAATGCAGTCATGGATGGTCGGATGAATTCTCTTGGGGAAGAGTTCATAGTGGCTCAAAAGTGCTTGATTAGATGCAAGGAGAGCTGCCACTGAATGTTGCATGTATTTGGTTCTGGGTTTCGAAGGTACCTCAGCTCTCTCTCTTTTGTACTCGGTCCAAAAGACATTGCTGATCTTATTTGGAATTAGACCAGTTTCAATTAAGCAATGCTGAAGATTTTTGCTGGGGGGGGTGGGGGTTGGGAAATAAGCATTGCATTAAATGAAGCTGCGGCTGGTCATCCTTAAGTGTTGATCTGCAGTCCAAGTCTGGTGAGCTTTCTGGGATGGGCTAACATTCCAGGCAACTCCTTCTTCACACAACAGGATTCAACATTTAATAGGACGGGGGGTGGGGGAATAATCTTGGGTTAAGTTCCATTTGTGTTTTGAGTTGATCTGATATAGTTCATGAAGCCCATTGGATTTTGACTTCTATCGGGAGCACAGTGGGATATGAACAACATTTCTTGTTGTTTTCAGAGTATATCTTTCCCCTGGTTTATAATTCTTTGTGTGAATCATTTTTTTACTCCTGTCCAAGTTAGTAACAGGAAACACTGTGGGAGTGGGACGCTGTTTCATCGCTGGTAAAGTCCAACAACTGGTGAAACATTCACATGATTGAAGCTCTCTGGAAGGCAGGTTTCCAATTACTGCAGGTAACTTTCAGTTCAAGATCGTTCACCCCATCTTCCTCACTCGTGCACAGTGTCACGCCCATCAATGATGGAGGGAGGAAAGTTGGTTTGAAAATGAGCAAATTGTTTACGTCAGAGCCAAGTCTGAAACCACCTTTTATTGAACCAAGCGAGATGCAGGACTGGTCACGGTGGCTGCTGGGTGGCACATGCAGATAGCCTTGCCCACAAGGAATCTTTTGAGTCCTCATTCTCAACATAGGGTGGCAGTGTCCTAGGGTCTCCTTCTTTCGCCTTGTCTTCCTTAATCATCTGGAGCCTGATTTCTTTCCCCTCTCATTCAGCCTGCATTATTTTCTGCATCCTCTCCCTGTTACTCCCTTGCTTTCTGTTCCCTTCATTTTCTCCCTCATCATTAATATTAGCAAAGATGACTGGCTTGGTTTAGTCTGTAACATGTTTGAGTTTCAAGTGGAACATTTAACGTGGGCTCAGTGCTGTTTTGAAATATTAGCAGAACAGAGGATGACACCAGTCACTGATGGATAGAAGAGAAAAAGATCCCCCTCTCTCTGGTAAGGTCGTGGGCAAGAGACCTAAGAGGGGAACAAGTCTGAATAAACATCTTTCCTGATTAACTGTGTCCGGTGCATTGATTGAGTGGTGCTGTTGCAGCAGACCCCACTCTTATCCATAATTGATTGGAAACTAATCTATGGTCACTGGACCCAAAATGTTCACATACACGTTTTACCTCTCTAACCATTACAGCATCGAAATAGGCCAACTTGGCCCTTCGAGTCCACGCCGAACACTTTGTCCTACCTCATCCCATTGACCTACACTCACCCCTTGACCCTCCATTCCTTTCCTGTCCAAATACATATCCCACTTCTCCTTAAGTGCTAATATTGAGCCTGCCTCCTCCACTTCATCTGCAAGTCCATTCCACACACCCACCACTCTGAGTGAAAGTCCCCCCTCACATTTCCTCGAAACTTCTGCCCCTTTCTCTCAACCCACGTCAAATCTATACCCCAATAATTTTAAATACCTCAACCCAATCCAACCTCAACCTTTTATGCTCCGCAGAATAAAAATTTTGCTTAACCTTTCCCTATAACTTAGACCTGTTGTTTTCAAAATGCTCTCAAACTCAAACTCCACTTGAAGCAATCCCTACACCAGAAGTGCTCTGTGATTAGTCAGGAATTGATTCAGGTGCTATGAAAGGAACCATCTACATCCTACAGGATGGAGCGCCAGAATAGCGTACATAGTTGAAGAAATTAAATTCCAAGACTTTGCTCTGCAAAGTGTTTCAACTTCAAAAGTACAGCCCCTCATGGCCAATCCCGGGAATTTACTGGGACAGGGTCCAGTGGAAAAGGGACACTGTCCAAATGCCAGTGACAAATGATGTCATTTCACACCACCTCTAACCCTACACATATCCTCGGCGTTTGCCGACGTCAGCCTGATGGTAAAACCAGTGGAAGAGAGACAGTAGAGAATCACCTGTTTCCAGTCGAAGGCAGAACACTCAGCTCCCCGGGGATGAGTTGTGTTCAGTGGAAAAGCAATCTTGTGTCCCAGTGGAAATGGCACCAAGGGCTTCCTAACCTGAGACACTGCATGGCCAATGAACTGGGATTCCCGTGGAAAAAGGGTTTCAGACTGCTTTGTAAAATCTGCATGCAGTGCTTCAACCGAAATGAAGTCCAATGGGATGATGAGCTTCATTAAACTTTTCTACGTGGTCGTGCGTGAAAGTGAGGCCATTTTGGCAAGAAAGCGCAGAAAAATTAACCACGATCACAGGAGTGGCCTCCACGTGAGACCTGGAGCAATATCTTCATGGAAACAAGCGACAACTTGACCAAATATCTAATCTCATTTATAAAAATAGCACTGGCCTTCGCAAAAAGATGTATCACGATCAACTGGATGTCCGATAGCACGCTGGGTTGTGGAAATGAACTGCTGTTACCTACGGGAAAAAAAAAATCACATAAACGTGGTAAAGGTCAGTCAACTGTACCTGGACCACATAGGGGCCCAGACACTAATATAAATGAACAATAAAAGGGGATGAATGTAACCATTATATAGACCAAAACCAAGTTTCCCCAACTGGACTCATCTACTTGTAATCTCTGAAAATGTGGATATGAAAACAAACTGCAATAGAGAGAGAAAAAATTCAAAGTGCAAAAGGAAGAGTCTTTAAATGAGTCCCTGAATGTGTGTTGAGTCTCGTGGTGAAGGGGTAGCAGCTGTTCCTGAACCTGGCTATACCTCTTTCCAGATGGGAGCAGTGAGAACAGAGCGGGTGATGTGGATCCTTGATTGCTGCTGCTCTCTGACAGCAGCGTTCCCTGCAAATGTTCTCAATGGTGGAGGGTTTTTACCCGAGATGTCCAGGGCAGGGTCCATGCTTTTGCAGAGCTTTTTGCTCAAGGGTATTGGTGTCACAAGACAACTGATCAAACCTACTACAAACTGAACCTTTCACCCCTCACACCCGTAAACCCACTATTTTTCTTGCATCAATGGGCCTGTCTAAATGTTAAAGGTCCCTATTATTCCAGACTCCACTATCCTGCCCGGCCATGCACTCCAGGCACCCGCAGCCTTCTGCACGTTCTCTTTCTACAAGTCCTTCAGCAGCCTTGTGTTTACTCAGCACTGCCTGCTCCTCCACCAAGCTCTGCCTCAAATCCATTCACTCTATGAGCTTCCTGCATCGCTCCAGAGAAAAGCCCAAGGTTTCTCTCTTTGGATATTGCACTTCCTTCATTCTGATGGGCTGAATTCCTGCAGCTTCCCAATCAAACATCTGCAATCGCCTTTAAATTGTGCCCCTCTGCACAGATTTGTGCCACCTGCTTTTAAACAGGTTAAATCCTATGGGCATTCTGACAGTGTCCTTCCACTCTCTCTCTCTCTCTCTCTCTACCAGTGGAACTAAATCCTTCTGCTCAAATTGTTGCTTGGTCTGGGCTTCTGTCCTTTTGCCTGGATTCTCATTCTCTGCTATTTCAATCTGAACCCTGCCCTCAGCACGAGGAATAAAACCGTGGGGATATGGATCGGAATTCTTTCTGGCAAGAGCATCTCAAACACTGCTCTCATCCTCGTGTGTGCACAGGTAGAGACAAGAACAAATCTTGTCCTTAGTCACTGTGAAATCCATCTCCAAGATGATGGCACTTTATTCCTGTGTGTTTTTTTTGAACCTTGCTTAGTGCTAGTTTTTCCTTTTGAATTGAACATTACAATATATGTTAACGCACTTTCCAAATGGTTTTACAATGTAAACAATATTTTAAAGAAAAATCTGAAGACTTCACCATCTGAGATGCAGATTCTAATCTGTGGCTTCGGCGGGTCCGTGCCAAGGGGTATTTGGATTATTTTAAAGAGGACCGTCTTCCAATGTCTGCAGTGGAACTGGGAGAAAGAGGGTTGGGCTGTCGGTGTCATAGTTAATGACGTCTCATTACAGAACTGAAAGCTTACAGTCTGTGGTGAACTGATATTCTCGTCCCACTGACCAGCACCCCTTCCTGCTCATTCCCATCCATGGGGCCGGGACTCCCTCAACCTCATGGGTCCCCCTCACACTCGCAGTTCTCCGATCCCCTCAACCATACGGATCCCCTAAACCACGCGGGTTCCCACCCCTACCTTCAGCCTCGCAGGAGCCCTCAGCCTTCTTGGTCCACGTCCCCCCTCCGCCCTCTGGGTCCCCGTACCTCCTCAACATTCTGGGTCCCCGTCCCCTTCCGCCCTCAGCCTTCTAGGTCCCCGTCCCCCCTCAGCCTTCTGGGTCCCCGTCCTCGTCCCCCCTCAGCCTTCTGGGTCCCCGTCCCCCCTCAGCCTTCTGGGTCCCCGTCCCCCCTCAGGCTTCTGGGTCCCCGTCCCCCCGCAGCCTTCTGGGTCCCCGTCCCCCCGGAGCCTTCTGGGTCCCCGTCCCCCCGCAGCCTTCTGGGTCCCCGACCCCCTCAGCCTTCTGGGTCCCCGTCCCCCCTCAGCCTTCTGGGTCCCCGTCCCCCGTCAGCCTTCTGGGTCCCCGTCCCCCCTCAGCCTTCTGGGTCCCCGTCCCCCCTCTGCCTTCTGGGTCCCCGTCCCCCCTCAGCCTTCTGGGTACCCTTCCCCCCTCAGCCTTCTGGGTCCCTGTCTCCGTCCCCCCTCAGCCTTGTGATTTCCCGTCCCCGTACCCCCTCATCCTTCTGGGTCCCCATTCCCCCTAAGCCTTCTGGGTCCCCGTCCCCCCTCAGCCTTCTGGGTCCCCTTCCCCCCTCAGCCTTCTGGGTCCCCGTCCCTGTCCCCCCTCAGCCTTGTGAGTTCCCGTCCCCGTCCCCCCTCATCCTTCTAGGTCCCCATACCCCCTCAGCCTTCTGGGTCCCCATTCCCCCTCAGCCTTCTGGGTCCCCGTCCACGTCCCCACTCAGCCCACTGGGTCACCGTCCCCGTCCCCGTCCCCGTCCCCCCTCAGCCTTCTGGGTCCCCGTCCCCGTCCCCCCTCAGCCTTCTGGGTCCCCGTCCCCGTCACCCCTCAGTCTTCTGGGTCCCCGTCTCCCCTCAGCCTTCTGGGTCCCCGTCCCCCCTCAGCCTTCTGGGTCCTGATCACCCTCACCCTTCTGGGTCCTGATCACCCTCACCCTTCTGGGTCCTGATCACCCTCACCCTTCTGGGTCCTGATCACCCTCACCCTTCTGGGTCCTGATCACCCTCACCCTTCTGTGTCCTGATCACCATAACCCTTCTGGGTCCTCATTCACCTCACCCTTCTGGTTCCACGAGTACCTCAGCCATGCGTGTCCCTCAACCTTCCGGATACCCGTCCCCCTCAGCCTCGCAGGATCCCCCCCCCACAGCCTTGCGTGTCCCTCACTCCTCTAGCAGATCTCCCACACCCCTCTGGCGGATCCCCCTCACCCTTCTGGGTCCTCGACCCCCCTCACCCTTCTGGGTCCCCGACCCCCTCACCTGGGTCCCCGACCCCCTCACCCTTCTGGGTCCCCGACCACCTCACCCTTCTGGGTCCCCGACCCCCTCACCCATCTGGGTCCCCGACCCCCTCACCCTTCTGGGTCCCCGACCCCCTCACCCTTCTGGGTCCCCGACCCCCTCACCCTTCTGGGTCCTCGTCCCCGACCCCCTTCATCATTCTGGGTCCCCGTCCTTGCCCCCCCTCAACCTTCTGGGTCCCCGTCCCCGTCCTACCTCAGTCTTCTGGGTCCCCGTCCCCGTCCCCCCTCAGCCTTCTGGGTCCCCGTCCCCTTCCGCCCTCAGCCTTCTGGGTCCCCGTCCCCCCTCAGCCTTCTGGGTCCCCGTCCTCGTCCCCCCTCAGCCTTCTGGGTCCCCGACCTCGTCCCCCCTCAGCCTTCTGGGTCCCCGTCCCCCCTCAGGCTTCTGGGTCCCCGTCCCCCCGCAGCCTTCTGGGTCCCCGTCCCCCCGCAGCCTTCTGGGTCCCCGTCCCCCCGCAGCCTTCTGGGTCCCCGACCCCCTCAGCCTTCTGGGTCCCCGTCCCCCCTCAGCCTTCTGGGTCCCCGTCCCCTGTCAGCCTTCTGGGTCCCCGTCCCCCCTCAGCCTTCTGGGTCCCCGTCCCCCCTCAGCCTTCTGGGTCCCCGTCCCCCCTCAGCCTTCTGGGTACCGTTCCCCCCTCAGCCTTCTGGGTCCCTGTCTCCGTCCCCCCTCAGCCTTGTGATTTCCCGTCCCCGTACCCCCTCATCCTTCAGGGTCCCCATTCCCCCTCAGCCTTCTGGGTCCCCGTCCCCCCTCAGCCTTCTGGGTCCCCTTCCCCCCTCAGCCTTCTGGGTCCCCGTCCCCGTCCCCCCTCAGCCTTGTGAGTTCCCGTCCCCGTCCCCCCTCATCCTTCTGGGTCCCCATACCCCCTCAGCCTTCTGGGTCCCCATTCCCCCTCAGCCTTCTGGGTCCCCATTCCCCCTCAGCCTTCTGGGTCCCCATTCCCCCTCAGCCTTCTGGGTCCCCGTCCACGTCCCCACACAGCCCACTGGGTCACCGTCCCCGTCCCCCCTCAGCCTTCTGGGTCCCCGTCCCCATCCCCCCTCAGCCTTCTGGGTCCCCGTCCCCCCTCAGCCTTCTGGGTCCTGATCACCCTCAGCCTTCTGGGTCCTGATCACCCTCACCCTTCTGGGTCCTGATCACCCTCACCCTTCTGGGTCCTGATCACCCTCACCCTTCTGGGTCCTGATCACCCTCACCCTTCTGGGTCCTGATCACCCTCACCCTTCTGGGTCCTGATCACCCTCACCCTTCTGGGTCCTGATCACCCTCACCCTTCTGGGTCCTGATCACCCTCACCCTTCTGGGTCCTGATCACCCTCACCCATCTGGGTCCTCATTCCCCTCACCCTTCTGGTTCCACGAGTACCTCAGCCTTGCGTGTCCCTCAACCTTCCAGATACCCGTCCCCCTCAGCCTCGCAGGATCCCCCCCCCCACAGCCTTGCGTGTCCCTCACTCCTCTGGCAGATCTCCCACACCCCTCTGGCGGATCCCCCTCACCCTTCTGGGTCCTCGACCCCCCTCACCCTTCTGGGTCCCCGACCCCCTCACCTGGGTCCCCGACCCCCTCACCCTTCTGGGTCCCCGACCCCCTCACCTGGGTCCCCGACCCCCTCACCCTTCTGGGTCCCCGACCCCCTCACCCTTCTGGGTCCCCGACCCCCTCACCCTTCTGGGTCCCCGACCCCCTCACCCTTCTGGGTCCCCGACCCCCTCACCCTTCTGGGTCCCCGACCCCCTCACCCTTCTGGGTCCTCGTCCCCGACCCCCTTCATCATTCTGGGTCCCCGTCCCTGCCCCCCCTCAACCTTCTGGGTCCCCGTCCCCGTCCTCCCTCAGTCTTCTGGGTCCCCGTCCCCCCTCAGCCTTCTTGGTCCCCGTCCCCGTCCCCCCTCAGCCTTCTGGGTCCCCATCCCTGTCCACCCTCAGCCTTCTGGGTCCCCGTCACCGTCCCTCCTCAGCCTTCTGGGTCCCCGTCACCGTCCCCCCTCAGCCTTCTGGGTCCCCGTCCCCCCTCAGCCTTCTGGGTCCCCGTCCCCCCTCAGCCTTCTGGGTCCCCGTTTCCCCCTCAGCCTTCTGGGTCCCCGTCCCCCCTCAGCCTTCTGGGTCCCCGTCCCCCCTCACCCTTCTGGGTCCTGATCACCCTCACCCTTCTGGGTCCTGATCACCCTCACCCTTCTGGGTCCTGATCACCCTCACCCTTCTGGGTCCTGATCACCCTCACCCTTCTGGGTCCTGATCACCCTCACCCTTCTGGGTCCTGATCACCCTCACCCTTCTGGGTCCTGATCACCGTCACCCTTCTGTGTCCTGATCACCCTCACCCTTCTGTGTCCTGATCACCATTACCCTTCTGGGTCCTCATTCCCCTCACCCTTCTGGTTCCACGAGTACCTCAGCCATGCGTGTCCCTCAACCTTCTGGATACCCGACCCCTCAGCCTCGCAGGATCCCCGCCCCCCACAGCCTTGCATGTCCCTCACTCCTCTGGCAGATCTCCCACACCCCTCTGGAGGGTCCCCCTCACCCCTCTGGTGCGTCCCCCTCACCCTTCTGGGTCCTCGACCCCCTCACCCTTCTGGGTCCCCGACACCCTCACCCTTTTGGGTCCCCGACCCCCTCACCCTTCTGGGTCCCCGACCCCCTCAGCCTTCTGGGTCCCCGTCCCTCTCCCCCCTCTGCCTCGTGGGCCGCGACCCTCCTCAGCCTCGCGGGTCTCCGACTACCACACACCCTAACGCCACCCCGACCCAAACTCCCTCACGGTTCCCCGGCCCCACCTCACAACCATCCCCCTGCCCGTTCCCCTCCGAGCTCCGGCCGCCCCAGACCCAAAGGGCGACCCGTGGAAACTCCGTCCTCCCTGGTCTCGCTCCCAAAATGCCCCGATTCCCGCACTTGAGGAACCGACACGAACCTCTCTCCCCCTCACGCTCGCGACCAACTCCTCCAAAGGCGGGAAAGATCAACAACATAGCAGCCACCAGGTGTCGCTCTCGCGAGAGCTTGGGCCACCCCTCCACGGGATCTCCTCTCCACCACCACGAGCCCCTGGATGGAGCCCCAGGGGTCGAGGTCCAGCCCTTTGGAGCCCCATCTCTCCTGAGAACCTCGTCCCACTGGGGAAGGGTCCGAGAGCTGCCTCGGGCCTCCAGTCCATCTCCCCTTCAGGCTGCACATTTCCACACCAGGACCTGCCCCACATTTCCCCCCCAAGATTCCAGTCCATCCCACCTCCACCACCTTGGCCCAAAGCTCATTCCACGCTCCCACCCCCCTCTGAGGGAAGAAAATCCCCCTTCAATCTCAATCCACGTCCTCCTCTTTGAATCTCTCCCACTCTCCTTGGAAACAGCCTGTCCCCATGGACACGATCCGTCCCCCCTCACAATTTTCAAATCTTCCTCAATCTTCTATGCTCCAGGGAATAAAGTCCCAGCCTGTCCAACCTTCCCCTGGAACTCAAACCCCGAAAGCCAGACCACCTTCTTGTCCCTCTCCTCGACGCGCTGTCTCATTCCTATCCTTCCTCTCCTCCGGCCACCCAAACGGCACACAATGTTCCCAAGTTGGCCTCACCCATGCCTCGTCCAACTTCCTCGTGGCCTCCCACCTCCTGCACTCAATCCTCTCATTTCTGAAGGCCAAAATACCAGAAGCTTTCTTCACTCCCCCCCACCCCCCCATCTCTACAAGGGACTCCACTTTCGGGCAGTTCTGTACTACAGTTCCTCAATCCCTTTGTTTGACAACACTCCTCAATGGTGTACCATTGAACATTCAAACTCTTACGTTTTAAGAATCAATTGCAGAGATCCATGGATGTGGGGAGTCAGGAGGGTTAGGGACTGGGTGCAGGTCGATGAGACTGGCAGAATGATATTTCACCATGGACGAGAAGGGCCGAAGGGTCTCTTTTCTTTGCTGTGGTGTTTCTAGGGTAGAGTTCACACCATTCTCAGGAAGGAGGATGAGCAGACAGATGTCATGGTCCACGGGTAGGAAAGGTGATGAGATCCTGCCAGGAGAGATGAGGGAGATAAGTGCACAACCAAGGGGTCTCTCTCTGTCAGTCTGTGTGTGTCTCTATCTCTCTGTGTCTCTCTCTCTCTCTGTCTGTGTCTCTCTGTCTGTGTCTCTGTCTGTCTGTGTCTCTCTCTCTGTCTGTGTCTCTCTCTCTCTGTCTGTGTCTCTCTCTCTGTCTGTGTCTCTCTCTCTATCTGTGTCTCTCTTTGTGTCACTCTGTGTCTCTGTGTGTGTGTCTCTGTCTGTGTGTGTCTGTCTGTGTGTGTCTCTGTGTGTGTATGTCTGTGACTCTCTCGCTGTGTCTCTCTATCTGTGTCTCTCTCGCTGTCAGTGTCTCTCTCTCTGTCCGTATGTGTCTCTCTGTGTGTCTGTGTCTGTATATCTGTCTCTCTGTGTCTGTATATCTGTCTCTCTGTGTCTGTATATCTGTCTCTCTGTGTCTGTGTGTGAGTGTGTCTGTCTGTCTGGGTATGTGTGTGTGTCTCTCTCTGTCTGTGTGTGAGTGTGTCTGTCTGTCTGGGTATGTGTGTGTGTCTCTCTCTGTCTGTGTCTCTGTATCTGTGTCTATCTCTGTGTCTGTCCCTGTGTGTGTATGTCCCTCTGTGTCTGTGTCTCTCTGTGTGTCTGTGTCTCTCTCTGTGTCTGTGTCTCTCTCTGTGTCTGTGTCTCTCTCTGTGTGTGTGTGTCTCTCTGTGTCTGTGTCTCTCTGATGGTGTCTCTCTGATGGTGTCTCTCTGATGGTGTCTCTCTGATGGTGTCTCTCTGATGGTGTCTCTCTGATGGTGTCTCTCTGTCTGTGTCTCTCTGTCCATGTCTCTCTCTCTGTTTATCTCTCTCTCTCTCTGTCTGTGTCTCTCTCTGTGTGGGTCTGTGTGTGTGTCTCTCTCTCTCTGTTTGTGTGTGTTTCTCTCTCTGTGTCTCTGTGTGTGTCGCTGTCTGTGTGTGTGTGTGTCTCTCTCACTGTCTCTCCCTCTGTATCTCAATGTGTGACTCTCTCTGTGTCTGTATGTGTGTGTCTCTGTGTGTGTGTGTGTGTGTGTATCTGTCTCTCTGTGTCGTGTGTGTGTCTCTCTCTGTCTCTATGTGTGTCTCTCTGTGTGTATGTCTGTCTCTGTGTCGTGTGTGTGTCTCTCTGTCTCTATGTGTGTCTCCCTGTCTCTGTCTGTGTGTATCTCTCTCTCCGTCTGTGTGTATCTCTCTCTCCGTCTGTGTGTGTCTCTCTATCTGTCTGTGTGTGTCTCCGTCTGTGTGTGTCTCTCTGTCTCTCTCTCGCTGTCAGAGTCTCTCTCTGTCTCTGCCTGTGTGTGTTTCTGTGTGTGTGTGTGTGTGTGTGTGTGTTTGTGTCTGGGTATGTGTGTCTCTAATATTTGCTAACTCATTACCCACCATTATCCATCCCGACTGGTGGTGCGGGCTTTGTTCCCCAAGGCGTCCGTATTGGCTGTCCATGTACCATCTCTGCCCCAACGCATTCCTCGGTGTCACCTGCATTAAAATCAAGGTGGCATCAGCACCTTTTTGGGCACTTTTAGCCGTATTTCCTCAGTTCTTCTGGCCAGTTTTGTGTTTCGTTCACACATTCCTGCAGCCTGGGGTTAATGGCACTCGTGGAAGATCGCCAGTTCCTGAAACAATTCTTCATTTATCTTATTTGTAACATTTTTACATTTAATTTAACATATGCATTAAAAAACTTAAATTTCTTATTTGAAAATAAGATAAAATTAATGCATAGTGATTTAAAAAGTAACCCCTCCCACAGCTGCCCAATAGAAAACAATAAAGAGAGGAAACATCTCGATAGTATTCATAAAAATTGAGCAAAACTCTCAAATAAAATCTTGCTTTTCTTGGTTTTAGGAGTCAGAAAGTTCATGTTGGGTGATTACAACTTAATTCCTACAATTGGTAAATACACATCCCAAATCTTCAAAAGAGAAATTCAAATTTGTTCCGTGAATTCAATGTAATTATTTCAAGTGGGATACAACGGCCTATTTCAGTGTGGCTATTGACCCATTCCCAAATACGCATCGGACTTCCAAGTTACTGCCACACATTTTAACCCTATAACAATTACAGCACAGAAACAGGTCACTTGGCCCTTCTTGTCTGCACTGAACTAAATACTCTCCTCTCGTACCACCTCTCTGCATTCCCCTCCCCTCCAATTTTCCTTGAAATGACAAAATGGACCCTGCCGCCACTATTTCTCCCGGAAGCTCACTCCACTCAGCCACCACTCTGAGTCAAGAAGTTCCCCCTCATGTTACTTCCAAACTTTTACCTCCTGTTTCAATCCCTGCTCCCCGCAATGAAAAAAGTCTCTCCACATCAACTCGTTCTATCCTCCTAGTAATTTTAAAGACTTCGATCAAATCCCCTCTCAACCATCTACAATCCAAAGAATAAAGACTTCATTTGCTGAATCTTTCTTTGTAATCTAGTTGCTGATATCCAGGTAACATTGACTTAAATCTTCTCTGCACCCTCTCTACTTTGTTGATAGCTTTCCTCTCATTTGGTGACCAGAACTGCACACAGTACTCACAAAAAAGCCTCACCAACATCTTGTCTAGTCTCAACCTCACTGCCCGACTCCTGTATTCTATGCGATGGTTGATCAAGGCCAGCTATTTGAACAGATTCTTTTCGAGGTACTCTCTGATTACCCTCCAATAATTTACCTATTTTGTCAGGCTCACCTGGTTTGCTTATGAAGCCGTTTTTAAACAAGGGAACATTAGATTACATCCATTCCTCTGGCACCTCACCCGTGGATAAACAGGTTTTAAATATTTCTGTCACAGCCCTTGCAATTTCTACTCTTCTTTCCCTCAAGGCCAAGGGAATATCATGTCAGACCTCCATCCACCATCAGACAAAAATCAGCCAACACAAGATGAAGGCAGGACAGTAGTCCCACCTCTCCAGCACAAGTCACCCCAGGATCAAGTCAGCACTGACTGCAAGAAGTTTCTACATCCTCTCGGTGTCTGTGTAGATTTCGTCCCACACTCCACAGCTCAAGGGGCCGTAAGTTCATTGGCGAATTGGGAAGCTCAAGACCATGGGGTGGAAGTGCACATTCTGGTCCTGGGGGCATCAATTCAATTCAACTGCACGGATGAACCTTTGGGCACGACCTGATCTTTTTCTGGTTTCAAACTCATTATTTTTGAAAATTGTATGTGCACCTCTAATGCAACACGACTGCTGCTAAACAGGCTTCTTGATGCATATCCATGACAAGAACTCGGGAGAATCTGATTTGGTTACTAGACTTTTGAACAGAACAGTGTCTGGACATTTTATCCCTAAACTGAAACTTTATAGATATACAGAACAAAAAGAGGGCAAAACAAGCTTGTGTCTCACCAATACCACAATTCACGGACACTTTTTAAGTTCTCAAGGGTGGCAGAAAACACAAAGAACAGACAAACTCCTTCCACACTGTCACTTTGAGAGCTTTGGACTCACCATGCTATAAATATTGCCAAGCCATCACTCTCTCACCAAATCAATGACCCAAAGTCCTGGCTGAGCGATAGATTTGAGACATTTTACCCGCTATGTAGCAATCAGGCACAAGGAAAATTGCTGCTTCCATTGTAAAGTATTTAGGAATCTCAGACCACAAACAACCTTCACCCCGAAAAACAAGCAATTCTCCACAATAAAACTAGGTTTCCTTCCTGTCTGCAAGCATCTGCTCTCTTGAGTCTGAATGGCACAACTGGGGAAACCGTTTCAAACCCATGACCTGAAACAGCATATTCTCTTCCCCTAATTGGAGCTGTCTTGCAATTGGCCACCACTGCCCGAGCAAGAATGAACTGGGAGATCTCACACTTGCTCCTTCACAGGTGAGACCTCCCTGTTCATTGGAGCTCCATATTATCCATCTTGCTCTATTTTGTTAACCTTAATCAAGTCTCCTCTCATACTCCAACACTCCCATGAAAAATAAAAATCATGTATCCTGTAGTTCGCGAGTCCGGACACCAGGTGGTGGTATTATACCTAGATCTTTCTCTCTCTCTCTCTCTCTCTCTCTCTCTCTCTCTCGCTTCATGCATGAAGTACTCGGTGTGAACAGGCAGTGGCAGCACTTTACAGCCCTTGCAATCTGCAGCTTGGACAGGAGATGTCGGTGTTACGGAGACATGGCTGCGAGAAGGGCAGGATTGGGAAATCAATGTTCCCGGGTACACGTCCTATAGAAAAGACAGAAAGTTAGGAAGAGGGGGTAGGGTAGCTCTGTTGGTAAGAAATGAAATTCAGGCGTTTGAAAGGAAAGACATTGAAACAGGTGGGTAGAGTCTTTTTTCATAGAATTAAGAAATTGTAAAGGCATGAGGACCATAATGGGGGTCATTTACAGGCCTCCGAAAAGTAGCTCAGATATCGGTAGCAGTATAAATCAGGAATTAAGAGTGGCATGTCAAAGTGGTAGCAATACGGTAGTTATGGGGGACTTCAACATGAAGGTGGACTGGGATAATCAGACAGGGGCAGGAACACAAGAGAGTGAGTTTATTGAATGTCTACAAGATACTTTCTTCCATTGATTTAATTATAAATTTGGTTACTTTGTTCTTTCTGTTAATTTTTTTCCCAGTTTTATCCATATTTGAATCCAAATTCAGGTTGAAATCCCCTCCTATTAATATGTTCCCTTGCGTATCTGCTACCTTCAAAAAGATATCTTGCATAAACTTTTGATCTTCTTCGTTAGGTGAATATACATTGAGTAGATTCCAAAACTCCGAATATATCTGACATTTTATCATTACATATCTCCCTGCTGGATCTATTATTTCCTCTTCTATTTTAAATGGCACATTTTTACTAATTAATATAGCTACTCCTCTTGCTTTTGAATTATACGATGCTGCAGTTACGTGTCCTACCCAATACGAGATACTTTCTTGGAGCAGCTAGTAGAGGAACCTACCAGGGGGAAGTCGATTCTGGACTTGGTGCTGTGCAGCGACGCAGAGTTAATAAGTGGCCTCGATGTAGGGGAGCCATTAGGGAATAGTGACCATGGTATGGTTATTTTTGAGCTGCAATTAGAAAGGGAAAAAGAAAGGAAGTCGGAAGCATCTGTACTGCAGTTAAATAAAGGGGATTATGCAGCTATGAGGGAGGAGCTAGCCAAAATAAAATGGAAAGATACACTAGCTGGGAGGACAACTCGGGAAAAATGGCAGGTGCTTTTGGACATTTTCCACAGGATTCAGCACAAATTTTTTCCAAAGTGGAGGAAAGGCTCTAGGAGATGCAAATGGCAGTCGTGGCTAACTAATGAAATCAAGTCCAATATCAAATCCAAAAGGAGTAAGTATAAGATAGCAAAGTGGAGTGGGAAGCTAGAGGATTGGGAAACCTTCAAAGAGCATCAGAGGGTAACTAAGAAAGTCATAAGAGAGGGGAAAATGAAGTATGAGAGGAAATTAGCAAATAATATAATGGAGGATAGCAAAAGCTTTTTTAAATATGTGAAGAGGAAGAAATTGGTTCGGTCTAAAATTGGTCCATTAAGAATGGAAAAGGCTGGAATTATTACCGGAAACAAGGAGATGGCTGAGGAATTTAACAAATACTTTGCATCGGTCTTTACCAAGGAGGATATAGGTTATGGTCAGTTAGGGGGTAGTGGTCATGCGGTATCAAGAGACTTGGGGAACTTTCCTGGGGAAGTAGGGGATCTAATGGATATCCAGATCTAGAAGCAGGAGGTTGTGAGTAAATTGTTGGGACTGAGGGCTGATAAAACCCCAGGGCCTGATGGGCTGCATCACAGGGTGCTTAAAGAAGTTGCTATGGAAATTGTGGAGGCACTGGTCGACATTTTCCAAAGTTCCATAGATTCAGGGGAGGTCCCTGAGGATTGGAGAGTGGCTGATGTGGTTCCCATTTTTAAGAAGGGAGGGAGGAAGAAAACGGGAAATTATAGACCGGTCAGCCTGACGTCAGTGGTGGGGAAGATATTGGAATCTATCATAAAAGGAGTAATAGCAGAACACTTAGGCAGAAATAATAGTATAACGGCTAGTCAGCATGGATTCCTTAAGGGTAAGTCATGCTTGACTAACCTTCTGGAATTTTTTGAGGATGTGACAAAGAGGGTAGACTTGGGAGAGCCAGTGGATGTGGTGTATTTGGACTTCCAGAAAGCCTTTGATAAGGTACCGCACGGGAGACTAGTGGGCAAGATCAGGGAGCATGGAATTGGAGGTAAGGTGATGACATGGATAGGAAATTGGTTAAGAAATAGGAAACAAAGGGTTGGAGTAAGCCGGTCTTTTTCAGGATGGCAGGATGTGACGAGTTGAGTGCCGCAGGGATCAGTATTGGGTCCTCAGTTGTATGTAATTTATGTAAATGATTTGGATGAGGGGATTATTAATAACATGAGGAAATTTGCAGATGACACTAAACTGCGTGGCGGTGTGGGGTGTGAGGAGGATGTCAGGAAAATGCAGAGGGACTTGGACAGGTTGGGGGTGTGGGCTGCTGAATGGAAGATGACGTTCACTGTGAGCAAATGTGAGGTTATCCATTTTGGGGGCAATAATAGGAAAGGTGAGTATTATTTAAATGGAGACAAGCTAGGGAGTGGGGAGGTGCAAATGGATCTGGGTGTACTTGTTCACCGGTCACTGAAGGCTAACATGCAGGTTCAGAAAGCTGTGAAGAGGGCAAATGGCATGTTGGCTTTCATAAAGAGGGGATTAGAGTAGAGGAACAGAGACGCCCTTCTGCAGTTGTACAGGGCCCTGGTGAGACCCCACCTGGAGTATTGCACCCAGTACTGGTCTCCAATTTTGAGGAAGGACATACTAGCTATAGTGGGTGTGCAGCGCAGATTTACAAGGTTAGTTCCAGGGATGGCGGGGTTAACATATGCTGAAAAGCTAGAAAAACTGGACTTGTATCCGATGGAGTTTAGAAGGATGAGGGGGGACATGATTGAGGTATACAAAATTATCAGGGGGATGGACAGGGTGAAGTCGGATTACTTGTTCCCAGTGATGGGGGAGACGAGGACCAGAGGGCATAGTTTAAGAATACAGGGTAGGCCCTTTAGGATGGAGATGAGAAAACATTTTTTTTACTCAGAGAAGTGTGAATCTGTGGAATGCTCTGCCCCAGAGGGTGGTAGAGGCAGATTCGCTGATTATGTTCAAAAGAGAGTTAGATAAGACTCTAGTGGGCAAAGGAGTTAAGGGTTATGGGGATAAGGCTGGAAAGGGGTACTGATAGTAGTGATCAGCCATGATCTGTAAAATGGCGGTCACTGAAGGCTCGACAGGCCGAAGGGCCTACTCCTGCTCCTATTGTCTATTGAACCATTCCTCCAAGGTCCCTCTGTTCCTCAATGCCCTCCCCTTCACTGCATACGTCTTGGTTATTCTTCCCAACATAAAGCACCTCACACTTACCTACATTAAACTCCATCTGCCATCTTTCCAAACAGTCCAAATCCTTTTGTAGTCCATGAAAACCCTCCTCACTCTCCACAACTCTTGAAAATAAGCAAAATGTATTACGTTATGTTAAGCTTCTCTTTGAAAATTTTAATTTCACATGCATTAAATGCGTACATAAATTTCTCATTCAAAGATAATGAAAAATTAATACATAGTATTTTTTTTTAAATTCCCCCTGCCCAACAACCCAATAGAAAAGAAAGACAACATCTGGAAAGTATTTATAAAAAAATTACTAAAAAGCTATCAAATAAAATCTAACAAATTTTCTTGATTTTAGGAGTCAGAAGGTTCAGGTTGGGCGATTACAACTTAATTCCTACAGTTTATAAATAGGATTCCCAAATCTTTCCAAAAATTTCAAATTTGTTACATAAATTACATGTAATTATTTCAAGTGTCAAGGGACTTGGGGGGTTCTCGTTTCGGAAAACATAGTGAGTGGGTAACCACCAGGTTGGATCGGCAGGAAAAGAAAGCAAATCCTATGTTGGCCTTTGTTTCAAGGGTAGGGAGGTGTTGATGGGGCATGGGAGAGACCTCAATTGGAGAACTCCGAAGTTTATCTTAAAAAGGATGTGCTGATGTTGGAGAGAGAGCAGAGATTTACCAGGATGATATATCTGCACTCTTCATTGGAGTATAGAAGAAGGAGAGGAGATCTCAGAAACCTTTCCAATGATGAAAGGATTGGACAGTAGATGTGAATAATGTTCCCCTTGGATAAAAAGACATTGTCTTAGAATTAGAAGATACCTATTTAAAGCAGATGAGAAATTTATTTCACCAGAAGGTCATGAAATTTGTTGCTGGACTGTTGAGGGAGTTTAAGTGAGGGGGTGGCGGAATTAATAGATGTTTAATGAGTCAGGGTATCAAGGGATCAGGGGAAAAAGCCAGAAGTTGGAATGAGAGGCGAGAACTGTTTAGATCAGGGGATAGCAGACACAGTGGGCTGAATGGCCAACTTCTGTTCCTTGTGATTTGACACCATTTTAACTAATGTACCTTTGAGAATTTTAACATCCATCCATATGTCCTCTGTATTTTGGATGAGAAACAACGGCTGTGCAGGAGAAGCCAGTGAGTGGCTGTGGCCAATTGCTCCTCAGACTGGAGGCCTGTGACGAGAGCTGTGCCTCAGGGATAGGTGCTGGAACAATAATGTGGTGAATTGGATTAGCAAGTTTGCAGGTGATACCAAGAACGGTGGAGTTGTGGACAGCCAGGAAAGCTTGCAGAAGGATCTGGACCAGCTGGAGAAAGGGCAGATGGAATTTAATGCAGACAAGTGTGAGGTGTCACATTTTGAAGGGCAAACCAAGAAAAGATAGACACGGTGAACGGTCGGGCACTGAGGAGTGAGGTTGAACAGAGGGACATGGTAAACGGGTGTCATTCCATGCAAGTACTGTCACAGGTGGATTTGGGCGGGAATTGAAGATACCCAAGTTAACTAAAATTGAAAATTGTAAATGGGGCAAAAAAGGGATCTATTTCAGGAATGTTTGTGACAACAGAAAATGGCTAAACCAACTTTAGATTAAATGGGAGATTCTTCTTTAGAATTAACCCAAGAAGAACTGAGTACTTACTATGTGTGAAGATGGTGGATTAAATTGATGAATGTGCGATATAATTGGGTGAATTATAATTTTTTTGACATCAGTTGTATTTAACTCCAGGAAAAAAAGATAAGGGTTTAGTCATTCATATTTATGTTTTCATTGTGGGATTCAAATTAATACTTTTTTTTGTCTGTCTGGTGGTGTGAGAAAGTTAAGCCTTTGAGGATTTATTTGAAAGATTAACACAATTCCATTACACCTTCTTCCCATGGAGAAATTTTTAGACTTCTGAAAGGTCAAAATTTTAAACTCCAATCTCTGATTTGTTCTTAATAGATTTCACAGCCATAATCAATAGAATAAAAACAAATGTAGCAGAAACCTCTAAATCCAACATCTAAATAAGCAATCCTCAATGACACTGGCCCTTAATATCATTATAGTCTCTTGTACTTCAGTCCTATTCTTGCAAAATTAAATTCCAGTTGAATCGTCATCTATTCTTATTTTTAATCTTACTCAAAAATTATGATCAATACTTAATCCCATAGCAGCGCAAACACATTCTTCTACATGTTGCAGAGCTAATACAAGGGACAAAAATTATTTTCCAGCAGCAGAATAATTCTTTTGAGTGTTTATTCAATGTCTGAGATACATAAGCCAGTGGATTTTTAACATCATCAGACATATTTATTTTTAATACAGCACCGGCTGCATCCATCAAATCCCGGGATGAAGCGGTTGTAAAAGTAGTCCATACCCGCAAACTCCTGCAGCTCCTTGAGGCTGTCCGGACATGGTAACTCCCTGAGAGCGGAGACCTTTGCAGCGGTGGGCGTGGCTCCTTCGGCCGTGATGGTATGGCCCAGGAACTGCATGGACTCTTTCCCAAACTAGCACTTGGCCAGGTTGATGGCAAGGCTGAAATCGGCCAGCCGGGAGAAAAGGGCACATAGGTGGGCCTTGTGTTGTGCCTGGTCCTTGCTGGCGACGAGAATGTCGTCCTAATAAATAAAGCCAAAATCCAAGTCCCTGCCCACAGAGTCCATGAGGCGCTTGAAGGTCTGAGCGGGATCCTTGAGCCCGAATTGCATGCGCAGGAATTCGAACAAGCCAAAGGGGGAGATGATTGCTGTCTTTGGTATGTACTCAGGGTGCACCGGGATCTGGTGATATCCACGCACCAGGTCAACCATGGAGAAAACCCTCGCACCATGCAGGTTGGCCGCAAAGTCTTGGATGTGAGGGATGGGATAATGGTCAGGAACTGTTACCTCATTGAGCCGCCGATTGTCTCCGCAGGGACGCCAGCTACCGGAGGCTTTCAGGACCAGGTGGAGCGGAGAGGCCCATGGGTTTTCAGACCGCCGAATGATCCCCAGTTCCAACAGGTGCCAAAACTCCTCCTTCGCCTCCTTGAGCTTGTCAGGCAGGAGCCGGCGAGCCTTGGCGTGAACAAGTGGGCCCTGCGTGGGGATGTGGTGGAACTGCCCGTGGTGCGGTGAGGCAGCGGAGAACTATGGCTTGATGAGTGTCGTGAACTCTTCCAGGATTCACTGGAACGAGTCTCTGGGTGTGCTGATCGTGGCCATCTGTGGTTGCTCCGAGCGGGAGGCGTCGAGGCGAACGGCCTGGAAGGTCCACCAGGCGCCTACCTCGAATGTCTACCAGAAGCACATGTGCGAGGAGGAAGTCTGCACCCAGGATGGCAGTTGGAAAGGAAAAGATGGTGAACCTCCATGTGAAGTTTCGTTGGCTGATCTGGAAGTGGACTGTCTTGTCTCCATACATCTGGATTGCTGTTGCATTGGCTGCACGGAGTGGAGGACCACAAGGTCAGTTCCTGGACTCGACGGCCGTGGCCAGGATGACATTAATCTGGGCTCCAGCGTCAACGAGGAACTGATATCTGCTGACTGAGTCCTGCAGATAGAGGAGGCTATGTTCTTGGCCAGTCCCCGCAGCCATTAACCCTGTCCGGCCTGGTCATTTCCCTGGAATGAGCCAGACTGATGACACTTCCGAGCCTTGGCTCCCCAGCATTGGTGGTAGAAGCAGAGGCCTGGAGCGGATGCTGTGGCCTTGGTTATGCTCTTGGGCACCCCTGCAGGAGCCAAATGCTCTACTGCAGTGCTCGGGGCAGGCTTGGCGTGGTCATGTCTGTGCCTCGTGACCTACTGGACCACTGAGCCCTCTGGGAATAATGCATGCCATAGCTCCTGGGCCTTCTGGGGGACCTTCCTCAGGTCAGTGAAGCTCTCCTGGACCAGCAGCAGCTGGACGTCCCTGGGCATATGGTCGAGGAAAATGCACTCGAAGAGTGGGGAGTTGGTGTGTTCACCCATGAGCGTGAGCATCTCGTCCATCAGCTCCATTGGGGACCTGTCCCTCAGCGTGCCGAGGTGTAGCATCTGAGCGGCATGCTGGTGTCTGGATAGTCCGAGGCATCCAGTAAGCACTTGTTTGACGGTCTCGTATTTGCCTTCTGCGGGTGGGTGCTGAGCAAGGTGCAGCACGTGTCTGCCGATGGCCAGGTCCAGGGCAGCGACCACATGATAGAATTTGGTTGTGTCGGACGAAGTCTGGCAGAGGTGAAACTGAGCCTCCGCGTGGCTGACGCCGGTCTCCGTCTCCTGAACCCAGAATTCATGGAGTTTCGCGGCTTAAGCGCCGATCACCCCAGGCTCACTCATGATGGGTTCAAAGACGTTTGATCCAATCAGGGTCACCAATTGTTGCATCAGCTACACTACTCCTGAAAGTACACACACAACCAGACAGTTTGAGCTCAGTGAGCAGACTAGTTTATTGCAGGCTGCTAAGCTGTACTTCTACTCCCATCCTGGACTCAGCTGAGAACCATGCTGGAGGGCGCTGACGTCACCTGGGCATCACGTGGTCCCCCAGCTCGGGGCTTCTGAGCCCCGTGCTGGGAGGAAGGGAACACACCCAATGGCGCCATTTTGGCCGGCTGTCCCACCTTACAAGCAGGGCTGGTTCGCCTGCCTGGTGGTGAGCCGCCACACATCACACATTCTGGGTGATTTGCAGACAATGCAATTTGATTTTTTTAATACTTTATTTCTCAATTTTTCACCAAAATAATAATTGTATTACATTCAACTGTAAATTATATTTAAAAATTAAACATGTGGTATTATCCTCCCATCCCCCTCAACCCACCCTCCCAACATCCCCCCCACTCCTAAAAAAAGAAATAAACTGGAGAATGCCAAGAACATAAAGCATTCCTGGAGAAATATCTATTGGGATGTTTGGGAATGGACCAAGCGTTTGGCCTTCACATCCAAAGGCAGGCTGTGTGCTCATAGAAAGTCTGCGCCGAGAAGTGATGTGTCCACAGTGGCTCGAGTGAAATTCCACTAGAAATTTTCTCTGCCGAGTTGTTTTGGACATTGTGCGTGTCAAAGGTCTTGATGGCAGTCTTTTTTGTCGCCCAGAGGGTGGGACCTTGTGGGTATGTTCGTCTCTTCAGGGCGATTGGCGGGATGACACTGAGTTCAGCACCCGTGTCGACCAGGAACTGCCGGCCACTAGCCTTATCAGTAATGTTCAAGAGGCTATTGGTGAGGTCAGCCACCTTGACAATGAGCGGCGGATGGCCTGGGCATTTTCTGAAAATGAGCAGGGCTGGCTGCATCTTCACGCTCGAGCCCATCGGTGTTGCTGATAAAAACACCAGCTAACGTTCAGTGCCTCTGCTAATTTGATGGGGCGCGGTTGTGCTCGGTTCGGGTGGGATCAGTTCTGCTGCCCCACATGAGGATGAGTCAATCGGTTCATGGCGGACTCATTTTCCTGTTTCATGTGCCACAGCGCATCAGCTCTGGCCGTGACCTTACGTGGGTCTGAGAAATCTTCGTCCGTCAACGGCAGTTGTATGTCATCTGGCATCTCTTCCAAGAAAGCCTACTCAGACATTAGGCATGGCTTGTGGCCCTCTGCTCATGCGACCATCTCATCCATCAGGGCACATGGTGTTCTGTCTCCTTAGCTGTGCAGGTGCATCAGCCTGGCAGCGCACTGTCGTCTGAACAGGCCGAAAGCCCTCAAGAGGAGTTTGTTGAGGGCTGGGTATTTCCTTCCTCCGGGGATCGTGTATCAGGTCGTCCACCCTGGCCGCGGTCTCTTGGTCCAGGGAACTGACGACATGGTAGAACGTTGTCGAGTCAGACGTGATCTGCCGGAGGTGAAATCGTGCTTCCGCTTGCCTGAACCAAGTGCGTGGGCGAAGCGTCCAGAGGTTGGCAATTTCATAGCCACTGCGTTGACTGCTGCAGCATCCATGGTGTTATATTGGAAAATTCCCATGCTGCACCTTATCAGGTGGACCGTAAATGCCGCCCACACAGGGGCGGTGATGTAACGACGCAGCCAAGTGCATCTGCATGGCCTGTTTGAGCTGGGGAGAAGATGCGCCCAGCAGTACCATCTTGACACGGCTACACTGCTGCTGCGGCCGTAACAGTGCAGAGCCGATTCGACTGCGTCTCGATGTGTGCCGCTACATCTATACATTTCCGAGCAACTGCTGAAGCAACTGACACAAATTCAATGTGATAAATATTTCAATTTAATTTTGGCCTCATAACCTTAATCTTTCTTTGGCTTGGCTTCGCGGACGAAGATTTATGGAGGGGTAATGTCCACGTCAGCTGCAGGCTCGTTTGTGGCTGACAAGTCCGATGCAGGACAGGTAGCCACGGTTGTAGTGGTCGCAAGGGAAAATTGGTGGGTTGGGGTTGGGTGTTGGGTTTTTCCTCCTTTGTCTTTTGTCAGTGAGGTGGGCTCTGCGGTCTTCTTCAAAGGAGGTTGCTGCCCGCCAAACTGAGAGGCGCCAAGATGCACGGTTTGAGGCGATATCGGCCCAGTGGCGGTGGTCAATGTGGAAGGCACCAAGAGATTTCTTTAGGCAGTCCTTGTACCTCTTCTTTGGTGCACCTCTGTCTCCGTGGCCAGTGGAGAGCTCGCCATATAACACGATCTTGGGAAGGCGATGGTCCTCCATTCTGGAGACGTGACCTACCCAGCACAGTTGGATCTTCAGCAGCGTCGGCCTCTGCCATCTCGAGTACTTCGATGTTGGAGATGAAGTCGCTCCAATGAATGTTGAGGATGGAGCAGAGACAACGCTGGTGGAAGCGTGATGCCGGTAGAGGACCCATGATTCGGAGCCAAACAGGAGTGTGGGTATGACAACGGCTCTGTATACGCTAATCTTTGTGAGGTTTTTCAGTTCGTTGATTTTCCAAACTCTTTTGCGTAGTCTTCCAAAGGCGCTATTTGCCTTGGCGAGTCTGTTGTCTATCTCGTTGTCGATCCTTGCATCCGATGAAATGGTGCAGCCGAGATAGGTAAACTGGTTGACCATTTTGAGTTTTGTGTGCCCGATGGAGATGTGGGGGGGCTGGTAGTCATGGTGGGGAGCTGGCTGATGGAGGACCTCAGTTTTCTTCAGGCTGACTTCCAGGCCAAACATTTTGGCAGTTTCCGCAAAACAGGACGTCAAGCGCTGAAGAGCTGGCTCTGAATGGGCAACTAAAGCGGCATCGTCTGCAAAGAGTAGTTCACGGACAAGTTGCTCTTGTGTCTTGGTGTGAGCTTAATATTACTCGGTAAAAATAACATGAAGGCCTGTGAAAATTACGTACCCCAATCCAAAATTGTCTAAATTTAGGACATTGCCAAGTTGAATGCAAAAATTTTCCAATCTCAGGTCCACATCGAAAACATTAATCCGATACGGCAGGATTTAATCTATTTGATTTTTGTGGAGTCAAATAGAACTGATGTAAAAAATTATATTGAACCAACCTATATCTTAGTCATATTATTTACACAAATCCATCCAATCCTTTTTGCTTATTTGAGAATTTAAATCTATTTCCCATCTTCATCTAGATTTATTCACTCCAGTTTTGGGGGCCTTAGATTGAAGCAAGTTATACATTACTGAAATAAATTTATTTCCAGTAGGATAACAAATCAGTAATTCTAATTCACTTTGATTAGGTAACATCAAAGTAAGACCTATTTTTACAGATAAAAAAGCTTTAACTTGGTAATAACAAGATAATTCTTTCAAAGATTTCAATCTCACATCCTCAAAACTAATTTTCTTAATACCCTTCCATCTCCAAATCTTCCAGAATTGGTTGTCTACTGAAAAAGGAAAATGCCTATTTCAATATTAAACCTTTCATGCCAATTTCATTATCAACTCAATCAAATGTTTCAAAATAGATGATTCCCCACTTCCAAATAAAGCTTAGGATTCCATTTGTAAATAAAATCGAGGGGATCCGTATTCCCTATTGCATTAAATTCAAAAGAAACCCAAGCTGCAATATCATCTAAATTATACAATATATTTATAAATCTCAATTGAGCTGCTTTTTAAAATTATTAAAATGAGGAAGACACAAACCACAACCACCCCCCCCCCCACCAACTCATATTTCCAAGTCACTATTTCCAAAGAAACCCTGGGCATTTTATCTTTACATAATTTCCGAACCGCCATATTTAAATCCTGACAATGCAATTTGTTGAGCTCCTTGTTTATAAACTAACGGTTGAAATACATCTGACATAAAATTCTTTCCCTGATCTGATTTCATTTCTTGAGGCAAACCAAACCAATTGAAAAAATTTTTCTCGAGCCCCAGACACAGTTTTTGCTTTAATGTTCCCAAGTGTTATGGCTTCTGTACACCTGGAAACATCCAAGCTAACTTATTAAGAATACAGGTACAATATTTTACCTCAGTAATTTAATTTACTAAGACATTTTTATATACGAGAAATATTAAATTAATATTAAAGGTTAACACAACTCTGTGACATATCTGAATAGTCAAGGTATTAAAGGTGAGTGGGAGAACGGATCAGTTCATGATAGAATGGACACAATGGGCCAAATGGCCTACTTCTGCGCCTGTATCTTATTGTCTCATATTTTACAAAGCACAGATGTTTTTTTTGGCTTTTGAAATGAAAATTGCACACATTTTTGCACAGCAAAGATGTTGGTTTTGACCCAAAAACAGGACATAGTGTGAAAAATACAACTTTTGTCCCTTTTTAGCAAAACACTCCATACTTTCCTTCAAAACACAACCTTCAGTTTTTGTTTATTAGAACCTCCACTTCTCCCAAAACAACCATTGTACACAAATTCTCCAAAACACCACAACCATTCCTTAATTGGGCAACACTTCTCCTAAATATTGGCAACATTTATGCTGGCATTGCTCGGACACCCTAATCAGAGTGACCCACAGTCGCCAGGAGTGGGTGCTGCCACGCGAGCCATCATTCAAGTAAATGGCTCGCGAGATTATCTTGTGACTTGAAGTCAAGCTGGTGTAAATACGATCAATAACTCTCTCTCTGTTTTGTGCAAAGAATCTTGCATATAAGAACGAAAGAGAGTTGGAGTGTGGTTTGGTGAAACTCTGTGTCCTTCATTAATTCTCTGAGTCAACTCAAAGTGGGAGTTCGATTCCTCATCTACGTGTGCAGCCAAGACATTTTGGGCACAGTTACACCAGGTGGACACATTGCCCAAAGCCTTTGGGATCAGCATTGTGGTGCACACAATAATCACGTCAAATAGGATGGAGTGATTAAACACCTTCAATGACCAAAAACCTGAGCATTACTGATACACGACTGGGCCAGGTTCAGAGGGGGCAAGTCCGGGAAATCCAGGGTGGAGCTAAGGGAGAGGTTGGAGAAGATCAGGTAGATATGGACTGGCCAGTCCATACATCTATATAAAAGCCTTTCACCACTTTGAGATAAAACCCAACGAGGTGATGTGGCGACACAGAGCACATACTGTACTTTATGACATACATAGTTCATAGTGTCCATCACAGGTTCAGCCTGTCGGGTGGTCTTGTGATGCTCTGTGGCTTCCGAGGCACTGGGCCCTCCCAATTTTGTGCCAGCTCCCCTTCTCGCTTCAGTCTGTGTACGGACCTGAATCATTAACTGACCATCTCTCTCCATGGACACTGCCTAACCTGCTGAGTTCCTCCAGCTTCATTCTTTATTCCTCATTCTGGTGGTCCTTCACCTAAAGGCAGAATGGGCTCACAGGGAGAAACAGCCTCCTGCTCCTACTTTATTCTGTGTTGGGGAAAACCTATTCTAAATCCTCGTTCACTCCTTGAGGTGATCGGTCCTTGGCATCTGTTGGCCCTTGTACAGAACAAAGGCCACTCTTCTGCCTCTCACCCTGAAAGGACTCAGTTCAACCTTGTGCCATTTGGGGGATTAGTATTGGGGGAGTGTCAGGTATTGAAGGTTGGGGGTAAGACGTGGGTTTGTTGGTGGATCAGTTAAAGGTTATCTGCCCTCTCATTTCAACTGAATCCACATAGACCTGCATCATTCTGTGTCATATTAAGCCCTGACCACACAAATCCCCCCCATTCACTTTCCAATTGGATGAATATTAGCTGGATCTTGTTCTGATAATTGTGATGAAGATATCATCACACAGATTTTGCCAGGAAGCTAGGAGAGAGGGTGACCAAGGACATTTCAGGCAGGAATCAATTCTCAACTCCTCGACTGAGTCTCATATCCTAATGCATGCCTCATCTAAAACAATAGTGCGAATTGACTACAGCTGGAGCCACTTTCAGCTGCATTCTACGTCAAGAATCAGTCTGCAGAAGCAGAAACAGCCCTATGGAATGTTCTTTCAGATGGCAGCCTGAAAGGGACAGCTGCAGGAGAGGCGCCTCAGAGCGCACTCCAGTTCCTGTCAGCGCAGGACATCAGGGCAGGTGCGGCTGGCACAGGATGTTGGGGTAGGGGAGGCTGTCAGGCAGCAGTGATGGGTGGTGTCGGGCGCGGTGATGGGGGCTCTCTGGTGAGGTGAATGGGGCTGTCGGACACGGGAAGGGTGGGTTGTCGGGCATGAGGAGGGGGGCTGTCAGGCGCGGGGATTTGGGTCCCTGGCTGATTATCATCAGGCGGCTGCATTCAGGTTCCTCGGGGGAATAGCTCAGTCACGGAGATTATACCTCCCGAAGGAAGATTGGTAAGTACTCCTCCGAGCTGCATCAGGCTCTTTCATATGGCCTCCATACAGCAACATTCAGGTAGAATATGTGACTTTACATCGGGGGTATTCTGGCCACCTGAAGGAGGCTCATCAGGCCTGATCCAAAGGCTGCAATAAGCCTTCAGCACCACTCAGTCCCAGAATGGCAGTTTCTGCTTTGAACTGTTAGCCACCATTGTCAACTTCAAGAATTAAAAATTACTATGAAACTAGACATTTACATATGTAGATTGGAAACCAGAAATCAGACAGGCAGAGAATGATTACCAATGTGTACTGTGAGCAACCCTTCCAGATTTCTGTTGAAATTTTGTAGACCAGAAGGATGTTCTTAATTATAACGGGCACATGAGATTAAATTGGCAACAACAAATCCTTTCTATGTCTTGAGGAAGAGGATGTGCAAAATGTAAAGCAGAAGCTGTACTAATACCTTCCAAGAAATGTTATCCAATTTGTTGGCAGGAAAATGTCTTAAAAGCTCTACCATGTGAGTGTGTTCTTTAACTCCCGTTCAAACATTGATAGTGAGGTGAGTCTGTTAACCCACCACTGGTACCCCTCATTCCTGCTGGCATGAAAAATCCCTCAAAGACTGTGTTTTAGAGTTTGTGGTTTGTTACTGTACCTTTTTGTACCTTGACAGGAACTCGACTTCAACAAGGGTGAGAGAAAAAAAAACTCAAATCCCTTACATGGTGACAGATTTGAACCTGGCTCACTGTCACTAAGAACTTTCTTCCAAACATGCCAAGATCAAAATTCAATTGATTTTCATGGTATAAAGTGCAATATTACACAAAATTCACTTCATTCAGTCATAAAGCAGACAGAGTCACATCAGCAGGAAGTTAGACATAGTGTTCCTTGCAGTCAAGAGGAAAAGAGAATTCCCTGAGTCCCCTACAGCCCCCAAGCCCAGCCCTTGCCCACAAACACCCAGCCCCCTGCCCCCAAAATCCAGCGCAAACCATCAAATGCAGTCGCCTTGTTTAGAAAAGGTAATGGGGAGAATCTTGGGAATTATAGACCAGTATAGGATCTATGAGCATTTGCAGAAGTACAGACTTCTCAAGGACAGTCAGCATGGCTCTGTGATGGGAAGGTCATGCCTCATGAGTCTAAATGAGTTTTATTTGAGTGGGGTAAAAAAAGGAAATGTATGAGGGTCGTGTGGTAGATGTGGTCTACATGGATTTTAGCAAGAATTTGACGAGACTCATCAGAAAGTAATTTGGCAAAGGATCAGGGTAACTTTGACTGTGGATAAAAAATTGTCTTGTTGGAAGAAAGCTGAGAGGAGTGGAGTGCCACAAAGATCTGTTCTGGGACCCCTGCTCTTGGTGATTTTTATAAATGACCAGGATGAAGAGGCAGAAGATGGGTCAGTAAGTCTACAGATGATGTGAAGGTTGGAGGAGTTGTGGATGAAGCTGAAGGTTGTCGAAGGATAAGGATTTCAATCCAGGCAAGTGTGAGGTGATGCATTTTGGAAGGACAAACCAGAAGGCTGGGTACAAGGTTACCAGTCGGTTACATGAGTGAGGATAAACAGAGGGACTTTGGGGTTCAAATCCAAACATCCCTCAAGGTTGCCGCTCAGGTTGATAGGATAGTTATGAAGGCCAATGGGATGATGAGCTTCCTTAAACTTTTCTACGTGGTCGTGCGTGAAAGTGAGGCCATTTTGGCAAGAAAGCGCAGAAAAATTAACCACGATCACAGGAGTGGCCTCCACGTGAAACCTGGAGCAATATCTTCATTGAAACAAGTGACAACTTGACCAAATATCTAATCTCATTTATAAAAATAGCACTGGCCTTCGCGAAAAGATGTATCATGATCAACTGGATGTCCGATAGCAAGCTGGGCTGTGGAAATGAACTGCTGATACCTACGGAGAAAAAAAATCACAAAAACATGACCCTTTGGTAAAGGTATGTCAGCTGTACCTGGACCACATAGGGGCCCAGACACTAATATAAATGAACAATAAAAGGGGTAAAAAGTAACCATTATATAGACCAAAACCAAGTTTCCCCAACTGGACTCATCAACTTGTAATCTCTGAAAATGTGGATATGAAAACAAACTGGAATAGAGAGAGAAAAAATTCAAAGTGCAAAAGGAAGAGTCTAAAAATGGGTCCCTGAATGTGTGTTGAGTCTCGTGGTGAAGGGGTAGCAGCTGTTCCTGAACATGGCTATACCTCTTCCCTGATGGGAGCAGTGAGAACAGAGCGGGTGATGTGGATCCTTGATTGCTGCTGCTCTCTGACAGCAGCGTTCCCTGCAAATGTTCTCAGTGGTGGAAGGTTTTTACCTGAGATGTCCAGGGCGGTGTCCATACTTTTGCAGAGCTTTTTGCTCAGGGGTATTGGTGTCACAAGACAATAGCTCAAACCTACTACAAACTGAACCTTTCACACCTCACACCCGTAAACCCACTATTTTTCTTGCATCAATGTGCCTGTCTAAATGTTAAAGGACCCTATTATTCCAGTCTCCACCATCCTGCCCGGCCATGCGCTCCAGGCATCCGCAGCCTTCTGCACATTCTCTTTCTACAATTCCTTCAGCAGCCTTGTGTTTCCTCAGCACTGCCTGCTCCTCCACCAAGCTCTGCCACAAATCTATTCACTCAATGAGCTTCCTGCATCACTCCAGAGAAAAGCCCAAGGTTTCTCTCTCTGGATATTGCATTGACTTCATTCTGATGGGCTGAATTCCTGCAGCTTCCCAATCAAACATCTGCAATCGCCTTTAAATTGTGCCCCTCTGCACAGATTTGTGCCACTTGCTTTTAAACAGGTTAAATCCTATGGGCATTCTGACAGTGTCCTTCCACTCTCTCTCTCTCTCACTCTCACTCTACCTGTGGAACTAAATCCTACTGCTCAAATTGTTGCTTGGTCTGGGCTTCTGTCCTTTTGCCGGGATTCTCATCCTCTGTTATTTCAGTCTGAACCTTGCCATCAGCCCGAGGAATAAAACCGTGGGGATATGGATCGGAATTCTCACCCTCACCCTCACGGGTCCACCTCACACTCGCAGTTTCCCAATCCCCTCAACCACACGATCCCCTCAGCCACGCGGGTTCCCACCCTCACCCTCAGCCACGCAGGTGCCCTCAGTCCTCTGGGTCCCCGTCCCCCCTCGGCCTTCTGGGTCCCCGTCCGCCCTCGGCCTTCTGGGTCCCCGTCCCCCCTCAGCCTTCTGGGTCCCCGTCCCCCCTCAGCCTTCTGGGTCCCCGTCCCCGTCCCCCCTCAGCCTTCTGGGTCCCCGACCCCCCTCAGCCTCGAGGGCCCCGACCCCCCCCCTCAGCCTTCTGGGTCCCCGTCCCCCCTCAGCCTTCTGGGTCCCAATCTCAAAGAGCAATTTGAGACTCATCTAATTTTAATTCTAAACTCAATTTCTTCATATAACCCAATAAAAATACCTTAGGATCAAGTGAAAGTTTAAATTTTAATAAGTTCCTTGATTCTATCCCAGAAAGGTTTCATATAATCAAGTCGAGTGCAAGAAAGAGCAAACTTGCTTATGGCACCTAAAGCACCGATTTACGTGAAACTCCACGAGTTCCACCTACCTACTTCCCTTGCCCATAACCCTCCCACCCCCTCGCATCCATGTACTCATATAACCTCATCTTAAATGACAGAATTGACCCTGGCGCAACTTCTTCCAGTAGATCATTCCACTCAGCCACCACTCTGAGATGTGGGTAAAGAGATGTGGGGAAAGAGAGGCAGGGAAAGAGGCGCGGAAATAGACGCAGGGAAAGAGAGGCGGAGTATCAGATGTGGGGAATTCAAGGCGGGGAATCAGAGGCGGGGAAAGAGATGTGGGGAAAGAGAGGCAGGGAAAGAGGCAAGGAAATAGAGGTGGGGAATCAGAGGCGGAGATCCAGAGGCGGGGAATCTGAGGCGGGGAATCTGAGGCGGGGAATCAGAGGCGTGGAATCAGAGGGGGGAATAGAGATGTGGGAAAAGAGAGGCGGCGAAAGGGAGGCGGGGAAAGAGTCAGAGACTCTGAAACAGGGAATCGGAGTCGGGGAATCAGAGTCGGGGAATCAGAGTCGGGGAATCAGAGTCGGGGAATCAGAGTCGGGGAATCAGTGTCAGGGAATCAGAGGCGGGGAATCAGAGTCGGGGAATCAGAGGCAGGGAATCAGAGGCAGGGAATCAGAGGCGGGGAATCAGAGGCGGGGAATCAGAGGCGGAGAATCAGAGGCGGGGAATCAGAGGCGGGGAATCAGTGGGCGGAAATGAGATGTGGGAAAAGAGAGGCAGAGAAAGAGGCACGAAAATAGTGGCAGGGAAAGAGAGGCGGGGAATCAGAGGCGGGGAACCACAGGCGGGGAATCAGAGGCTGAAATTAAAAGGGGGTGAATCAGAGGGGGGAAAAGAGATGTGGGGAAAGAAGGGCAGGGAAAGAGCCAGGGAAAGAGCCAGGGACTCTGAAGCAGGGAATCGGAGGCAGGGAAACAGAGGAAGGGAATCAGAGTGGGAGAAATGGAGGCGGGGAATCAGAGGCGGGGAATCAGAGGCGGGGAAGCAGAGGCGGGGAATCAGAGGCGGGGAATCAGAGGCGGGGAATCTGAGGTGGGGATTCTGAGGCAGGGAATCTGAGGTGGGGAATCTGAGGTGGGGAATCCGAGGATGAGATTCAAAGGGAGAGAATCAGAAGGGGGAAAAGATATGTAGGGAAAGAGAGGCATGGAAAGAGCCAGGGACTCTGAAGCAGGGAATCGGAGGCAGGGAAACAGAGTCGGAGAACGGAGGCGGGGAATCAGAAGCGGGGAATCAGAGGGCGGAAAAGAGATGTGGGGAAAGAGAGGCAGGGAAAGAGGCGCGGAAATAGACGCAGGGAAAGAGAGGCGGGGTATCAGATGTGGGGAATTCAAGGCGGGGAAAGAGATGTGGGGAAAGAGAGGCGGCGAAAGGGAGGCGGGGAAAGAGTCAGAGACTCTGAAGCAGGGAATCGGAGTCGGGGAATCAGAGGCGGGGAATCAGAGGCAGGGAATCAGAGGCGGAGAATCAGAGGCGGGGAATCAGAGGCGGGGAATCAGAGGCGGGGAATCAGAGGCGGGGAATCAGAGGCGGGGAATCAGAGGCGGGGAATCAGTGGGCGGAAATGAGATGTGGGAAAAGAGAGGCAGAGAAAGAGGCACGAAAATAGTGGCAGGGAAAGAGAGGCGGGGAATCAGAGGCGGGGAATCACAGGCGGGGAACCACAGGCGGGGAATCAGAGGCTGAAATTAAAAGAGGGTGAATCAGAGGGGGGAAAAGAGATGTGGGGAAAGAAAGGCAGGGAAAAAGCCAGGGAAAGAGCCAGGGACTCTGAAGCAGGGAATCGGAGGCAGGGAATCGGAAGCAGGAAAACAGAGGAAGGGAATCAGAGTCGGAGAAATGGAGGCGGGGAATCAGAAGCGAGGAATCAGAAGCGGGGAATCAGAGGACGGAAAAGAGATGTGGGAAAAGAGAGGCAGGGAAAGAGGCACAAAAATAGTGGCAGGGAAAGAGAGGCGGGGTATCAGATGTGGGGAATCTGAAGTGGAAAATCTGAGGCGGGGAATCAGAGTCGTGGTTTCAGAGGCGGGGAATCAGAGGCGGGGAATCAGAGGCGGGGAATCAGAGTCGTGGTTTCAGAGGCGGGGAATCTGAGGCGGGGAATCAGAGGCGGGGAAAGAGATGTGGGAAAAGAGAGGCAGGGAAAGAGGCACAAAAATAGTGGCAGGGAAAGAGAGGCGGGGAATCAGGGGCGGGGAATGAGAGGCGGGGAATCAGATGCGTGGAATCTGAGGTGGGGAATCTGAGGCGGGGAATCAGAGGCGGGGAAAGAGATGTGGGAAAAGAGAGGCAGGGAAAGAGGAGCGGAAATAGACGCAGGGAAAGAGAGGCGGGGTATCAGATGTGGGGAATCCGAGGCGGGGAATCAGAGGCGGGGAAAGAGATGTGGGGAAAGAGAGGCAGGGAAAGAGGCGCGGAAATAGACGCAGGGAAAGAGAGGCGGGGTATCAGATGTGGGGAATCTGAAGTGGAAAATCTGAGGCGGGGAATCAGAGGCGTGGAATCCGAGGCGGGGCATCAGAGGCAGGAAAAGAGATGTGGGGAAAGAGAGGCCGGGAAAGAGGCACGGAAAGAGAGGCAGGAAATCAGAGGCGGTGAATCACAGGCGGGGAATCAGAGGCGGGGAATCAGAGGCGGGGAATCAGAGTCGTATTATCTGAGGCGGGGAATCGGAGGCAGGGAATCAGAGGCGGGGAAAGAGATGTGGGAAAAGAGAGGCAGAGAAGGAGGCACGAAAATAGTGGCAGGGAAAGAGAGGCGGGGAATCAGAGGCGGGGAATCAGAGGCGGGGAATCAGAGGCGGGGAATCAGAGGCGGGGAATCAGAGGCGGGGAATCAGAGGCGGGGAATCAGAGGCGGGGAATCAGAGGCGGGGAAGCAGAGGCGGGGAAGCAGAGGCGGGGAATCAGAGTCGGGGAATCAGAGGCGGGGAATTTGAGGTGGGGATTTTGAGGTGGGAAATCAGAGGCTGAGATTGAAAGGGGGAGAATCAGAAGGGGGAAAAGAAATGTGGGGAAAGAGAGGCATGGAAAGAGCCAGGGACTCTGAAGCAGGGAATCGAAGGCAGGGAAACAGAGTCGGAGAAACGGAGGCGGGGAATCAGAAGCGGGGAATCAGAGGGTGGAAAAGAGATGTGGGGAAAGAGAGGCAGGGAAAGAGGCGCGGAAATAGACGCAGGGAAAGAGAGGCGGAGAATCAGATGTGGGGAATTCAAGGCGGGGAATCAGAGGCGGGGAAAGAGATGTGGGAAAAGAGAGGCGGCGAAAGGGAGGCGGGGAAAGAGTCAGAGACTCTGAAACAGGGAATCGGAGTCGGGGAATCAGAGTCGGGGAATCAGAGTCGGGGAATCAGTGTCAGGGAATCAGAGTCGGGGAATCAGAGGTGGGGAATCAGAGGCGGGGAATCAGAGTCGGGGAATCAGAGGCAGGGAATCAGAGGCAGGGAATCAGAGGCGGGGAATCAGAGGCGAGGAATCAGAGGCGGGGAATCAGTGGGCGGAAATGAGATGTGGGAAAAGAGAGGCAGAGAAAGAGGCGTGGAAATAGACGCAGTGAAAGAGAGGCGGGGTATCAGATGTGGGGGATCCGAGGCGGGGAATCAGAGGTGGGGAAAGAGATGTGGAGAAAGAGAGGCAGGGAAAGAGGCAAGGAAAGAGAGGCGGGGAAAGAGGCACGGAAAGAGAGGTGGGAAATGAGAGGCGGGGAATCAGAGTCGTATTATCTGAGGTGGGGAATCTGAGGCGGGGAATCAGAGGCGGGGAAACAGATGTGGGAAAAGAGAGGCAGAGAATGAGGCACGAAAATAGTGGCAGGGAAAGAGAGGCAGGGAATCAGAGGCGGGGAAGCAGAGGCGGGGAATCAGAGGCGGGGAATCAGAGGCGGGGAATCAGAGGCGGAGAATCAGAGGCGGGGAATCAGAGGCGGGGAAAGAGATGTGGAAAAAGAGAGGCAGAGAAAGAGGCGTGGAAATAGACGCAGTGAAATCGAGGAGGGGTATCAGATGCGGGGAATCCGAGGCGGGGAATCAGAGGCAGGAAAAGAGATGTGGGGAAAGAGAGGCCGGGAAAGAGGCACAGAAAGAGAGGCGGGGAATCAGAGGCGGGGAATCAGAGGGCGGAAAAGAGATGTGGGGAAAGAGAGGCAGAGAAAGAGGCGTGGAAATAGACGCAGGGAAAGAGAGGCGGGGTATCAGATGTGGGGGATCCGAGGCGGGGAATCAGAGGTGGGGAAAGAGATGTGGAGAAAGAGAGGCAGGGAAAGAGGCACGGAAAGAGAGGTGGGAAATGAGAGGCGGGGAATCAGAGGCGGGGAATCAGAGTCGTGGTATCAGAAGCGGGGAATTTGAGGTGGAGAATCTGAGGCGGGGAATCAGAGTCGTGGTTTCAGAGGCGGGGAATCAGAGGCGGGGAATCAGAGTCATGGTATCAGAGGCGGGGAATCAGAGGCGGGGAAATAGACGCAGGGAAAGAGAGGCGGGGTATCAGATGTGGGGAATCTGAGGTGGAAAATCTGAGGCGGGGAATCAGAGGCGTGGAATCCGAGGCGGGGCATCAGAGGCAGGAAAAGAGATGTGGGGAAAGAGAGGCCGGGAAGGAGGCACGGAAAGAGAGGCAGGAAATCAGAGGCGGTGAATCACAGGCGGGGAATCAGAGGCGGGGAATCAGAGTCGTATTATCTGAGGCGGGGAATCGGAGGCGGGGAATCAGAGGCGGGGAAAGAGATGTGGGAAAAGAGAGGCAGAGAAGGAGGCACGAAAATAGTGGCAGGGAAAGAGAGGCAGGGAATCAGAGGCGGGGAATCAGAGGCGGGGAATCAGAGGCGGGGAATCAGAGGCGGGGAATCAGAGGCGGGGAATCAGAGGCGGGGAATCAGAGGCGGGGAATCAGAGGCGGGGAATCAGAGGCGGGGAATCAGAGGCGGGAAATCAGAGGCGGGGAATCAGAGGCGGGGAATCAGAGGCGGGGAAGCAGAGGCGGGGAAGCAGAGGCGGGGAAGCAGACGCGGGGAAGCAGAGGCGGGGAAGCAGAGGCGGGGAATCAGAGGCGGGGAATTTGAGGTGGGGATTCTGAGGTGGGAAATCAGAGGCTGAGATTGAAAGGGGGAGAATCAGAAGGGGGAAAAGAAATGTGGGGAAAGAGAGGCATGGAAAGAGCCAGGGACTCTGAAGCAGGGAATCGGAGGCAGGGAAACAGAGTCGTGGAATCAGAGGGGGGAATAGAGATGTGGGAAAAGAGAGGCGGCGAAAGGGAGGCGGGGAAAGAGTCAGAGACTCTGAAACAGGGAATCTGAGTCGGGGAATCAGAGTCGGGGAATCAGAGTCGGGGAATCAGAGGTGGGGAAAGAGATGTGGGAAAAGAGAGGCAGAGAATGAGGCACGAAAATAGTGGCAGGGAAAGAGAGGCAGGGAATCAGAGGCGGGGAATCACAGGCGGGGAACCACAGGCGGGGAATCAGAGGCTGAAATTAAAAGAGGGTGAATCAGAGGGGGGAAAAGAGATGTGGGAAAAGAAGGGCAGGGAAAGAGCCAGGGAAAGAGCCAGGGACTCTGAAGCAGGGAATCGGAGGCAGGGAATCGGTGGCAGGGAAACAGAGGAAGGGAATCAGAGTCGGAGAAATGGAGGCGGGGAATCAGAAGCGGGGAATCAGAAGCGGGGAATCAGAGGACGGAAAAGAGATGTGGGGAAAGAGAGGCAGAGAAAGAGAGGCGGGGTATCAGATGTGTGCAATCCGAGGCAAGGAATCAGAGGCGGGGAATCAGAGGCGGGGAATCAGAGGCGTGGAATCAGAGGCGGGGAATCAGAGGAGGAGAATCAGAGGAGGGGAATCAGAGGCGGGGAATCAGAGGAGGGGAATCAGAGGAGGGGAATCAGAGGCGGGGAATCAGAGGTGGGGAATCAGAGGGCAGAAAAGAGATGTGGGGAAAGAGAGGCAGAGAAAGAGGCGTGGAAATAGACGCAGTGAAAGAGAGGAGGGGTATCAGATGCGGGGAATCCGAGGCGGGGAATCAGAGGCAGGAAAAGAGATGTGGGGAAAGAGAGGCAGAGAAGGAGGCACGAAAATAGTGGCAGGGAAAGAGAGGCAGGGAAACAGAGTCAGGGAAACGGAAGCGGGGAATCAGAAGCGGGGAATCAGAGGGCGGAAAAGAGATGTGGGGAAAGAGAGGCAGAGAAAGAGGCGTGGAAATAGACGCAGGGAAAGAGAGGCGGGGTATCAGATGTGGGGGATCCGAGGCGGGGAATCAGAGGTGGGGAAAGAGATGTGGAGAAAGAGAGGCAGGGAAAGAGGCAAGGAAAGAGAGGCGGGGAAAGAGGCACGGAAAGAGAGGTGGGAAATGAGAGGCGGGGAATCAGAGGCGGGGAATCAGAGGCGGGGAAGCAGAGGCGGGGAATCAGAGGCGGAGAATCAGAGGGGGGAATAGAGATGTGGGAAAAGAGAGGCGGCGAAAGGGAGGCGGGGAAAGAGTCAGAGACTCTGAAGCAGGGAATCGGAGTCGGAGAAATGGAGGCGGGGAATCAGAGGCGGGGAATCAGAGGCAGGGAATCAGAGGCGGAGAATCAGAGGCGGGGAATCAGAGGCGGGGAATCAGAGGCGGGGAATCAGAGGCGGGGAATCAGTGGGCGGAAATGAGATGTGGGAAAAGAGAGGCAGAGAAAGAGGCGTGGAAATAGACGCAGTGAAAGCGAGGAGGGGTATCAGATGCGGGGAATCCGAGGCGGGGAATCAGAGGCAGGAAAAGAGATGTGGGGAAAGAGAGGCCGGGAAAGAGGCACGGAAAGAGAGGCGGGAAATCAGAGGTGGGGAATCAGAGGCGGGGAATCAGAGGCAAGGAATCAGAGGCGGGGAATCAGAGGCGGGGAATCAGAGGGCGGAAAAGAGATGTGGGGAAAGAGAGGCAGAGAAAGAGGCGTGGAAATAGACGCAGGGATAGAGAGGCAGGGTATCAGATGTGGGGGATCCGAGGCGGGGAATCAGAGGTGGGGAAAGAGATGTGGAGAAAGAGAGGCAGGGAAAGAGGCAAGGAAAGAGAGGCGGGGAAAGAGGCACGGAAAGAGAGGTGGGAAATGAGAGGCGGGGAATCAGAGTCGTGGTATCAGAAGCGGGGAATTTGAGGTGGAGAATCTGAGGCGGGGAATCAGAGGCGTGGAATCCGAGGCGTGGAATCAGAGGCAGGAAAAGAGATGTGGGGAAAGAGAGGCCGGGAAAGAGGCACGGAAAGAGAGGCGGGAAATCAGAGGCGAGGAATCAGAGGCGGGGAATCAGAGTCGTGGTTTCAGAGGCGGGGAATCAGAGGCGGGGAATCAGAGGCGGGGAAAGAGATGTGGGAAAAGAGAGGCGGGGAAAGAGGCGCGGAAATAGACGCAGGGAAAGAGAGGCGGGGTATCAGATGTGGGGAATCCGAGGCGGGGAATCAGAGGCGGGGAAAGAGATGTGGGGAAAGAGAGGCAGGGAAAGAGGCGCGGAAATAGACGCAGGGAAAGAGAGGCGGGGTATCAGATGTGGGGAATCTGTGGTGGAAAATCTGAGGCGGGGAATCAGAGGCGTGGAATCCGAGGCGGGGCATCAGAGGCAGGGAAAGAGATGTGGGGAAAGAGAGGCCGGGAAAGAGGCACGGAAAGAGAGGCAGGAAATCAGAGGCGGTGAATCACAGGCGGGGAATCAGAGGCGGGGAATCAGAGTCGTATTATCTGAGGCGGGGAATCGGAGGCAGGGAATCAGAGGCGGGGAAAGAGATGTGGGAAAAGAGAGGCAGAGAAGGAGGCACGAAAATAGTGGCAGGGAAAGAGAGGCAGGGAATCAGAGGCGGGGAATCAGAGGCGGGGAATCAGAGGCGGGGAATCAGAGGCGGGGAATCAGAGGCGGGGAATCAGAGGCGGGGAATCAGAGGCGGGGAATCAGAGGCGGGAAATCAGAGGCGGGGAATCAGAGGCGGGGAAGCAGAGGCGGGGAAGCAGAGGCGGGGAAGCAGAGGCGGGGAAGCAGAGGCGGGGAAGCAGAGGCGGGGAAGCAGAGGCGGGGAAGCAGAGGCGGGGAAGCAGAGGCGGGGAAGCAGAGGCGGGGAATCAGAGGCGGGGAATTTGAGGTGGGGATTCTGAGGTGGGAAATCAGAGGCTGAGATTGAAAGGGGGAGAATCAGAAGGGGGAAAAGAAATGTGGGGAAAGAGAGGCATGGAAAGAGCCAGGGACTCTGAAGCAGGGAATCGGAGGCAGGGAAACAGAGTCGGAGAAACGGAGGCGGGGAATCAGAAGCGGGGAATCAGAGGGTGGAAAAGAGATGTTGGGAAAGAGAGGCAGGGAAAGAGGCGCGGAAATAGACGCAGGGAAAGAGAGGCGGAGTATCAGATGTGGGGAATTCAAGGCGGGGAATCAGAGGCGGGGAAAGAGATGTGGGGAAAGAGAGGCAGGGAAAGAGGCAAGGAAATAGAGGTGGGGAATCAGAGGCAGGGAATCAGAGGCGGAGATCCAGAGGCAGGGAATCTGAGGCGGCGAATCTGAGGCGGGGAATCAGAGGCGTGGAATCAGAGGGGGGAATAGAGATGTGGGAAAAGAGAGGCGGCGAAAGGGAGGCGGGGAAAGAGTCAGAGACTCTGAAACAGGGAATCTGAGTCGGGGAATCAGAGTCGGGGAATCAGAGTCGGGGAATCAGTGTCAGGGAATCAGAGTCGGGGAATCAGAGGTGGGGAAAGAGATGTGGGAAAAGAGAGGCAGAGAATGAGGCACGAAAATAGTGGCAGGGAAAGAGAGGCAGGGAATCAGAGGCGGGGAATCACAGGCGGGGAACCACAGGCGGGGAATCAGAGGCTGAAATTAAAAGAGGGTGAATCAGAGGGGGGAAAAGAGATGTGGGGAAAGAAGGGCAGGGAAAGAGCCAGGGAAAGAGCCAGGGACTCTGAAGCAGGGAATCGGAGGCAGGGAATCGGTGGCAGGGAAACAGAGGAAGGGAATCAGAGTCGGAGAAATGGAGGCGGGGAATCAGAAGCGGGGAATCAGAAGCGGGGAATCAGAGGACGGAAAAGAGATGTGGGGAAAGAGAGGCAGAGAAAGAGAGGCGGGGTATCAGATGTGTGCAATCCGAGGCAAGGAATCAGAGGCGGGGAATCAGAGGCGGGGAATCAGAGGCGTGGAATCAGAGGCGGGGAATCTAAGGTGGGGAATCGGAGTCGGGGAATCAGAGTTGTGGAATCAGAGGCGGGGAATCAGAGGAGGGGAATCAGAGGAGGGGAATCAGAGGCGGGGAATCAGAGTCGGGGAATCAGAGGAGGGGAATCAGAGGCGGGGAATCAGAGGCGGGGAATCAGAGGCGGGGAATCAGAGGCGGGGAATCAGAGGCGGGGAATCAGAGGTGGGGAATCAGAGGGCAGAAAAGAGATGTGGGGAAAGAGAGGCAGAGAAAGAGGCGTGGAAATAGACGCAGTGAAAGAGAGGAGGGGTATCAGATGCGGGGAATCCGAGGCGGGGAATCAGAGGCAGGAAAAGAGATGTGGGGAAAGAGAGGCCGGGAAAGAGGCACGGAAAGAGAGGTGGGAAATCAGAGGTGGGGAATCAGAGGCGGGGAATCAGAGGCGGGGAATCAGAGGCTTGGACTCAGAGGAGGTGTATCAGAGGCGGAGAAAAGGCAGCGTGGAATCAGAGGTGGGGAATCAGAGGGCGGAAATGAGATGTGGGAAAAGAGAGGCAGAGAAGGAGGCACGAAAATAGTGGCAGGGAAAGAGAGGCAGGGAATCAGAGGCGGGGAATCAGAGGCGGGAAATCAGAGGCGGGGAATCAGAGGGCGGAAAAGAGATGTGGGGAAAGAGAGGCAGAGAAAGAGGCGTGGAAATAGACGCAGGGAAAGAGAGGCGGGGTATCAGATGTGGGGGATCCGAGGCGGGGAATCAGAGGTGGGGAAAGAGATGTGGAGAAAGAGAGGCAGGGAAAGAGGCAAGGAAAGAGAGGCGGGGAAAGAGGCACGGAAAGAGAGGTGGGAAATGAGAGGCGGGGAATCAGAGTCGTATTATCTGAGGTAGGGAATCTGAGGCGGGGAATCAGAGGCGGGGAATCAGAGGCGGGGAATCAGAGGCGGGGAATCAGAGGCGGGGAATCAGAGGCGGGGAATCAGAGGCGGGGAAGCAGAGGCGGGGAATCAGAGGCGGGGAATCAGAGGGGGGAATAGAGATGTGGGAAAAGAGAGGCGGCGAAAGGGAGGCGGGGAAAGAGTCAGAGACTCTGAAGCAGGGAATCGGAGTCGGAGAAATGGAGGCGGGGAATCAGAGGCGGGGAATCAGAGGCAGGGAATCAGAGGCGGAGAATCAGAGGCGGGGAATCAGAGGCGGGGAATCAGAGGCGGGGAATCAGAGGCGGGGAATCAGAGGCGGGGAATCAGAGGCGGGGAATCAGAGGCGGGGAATCAGAGGCGGGGAATCAGAGGGCGGAAAAGAGATGTGGGGAAAGAGAGGCAGAGAAAGAGGCGTGGAAATAGACGCAGGGAAAGAGAGGCGGGGTATCAGATGTGGGGGATCCGAGGCGGGGAATCAGAGGTGGGGAAAGAGATGTGTCGAAAGAGAGGCAGGGAAAGAGGCAAGGAAAGAGAGGCGGGGAAAGAGGCACGGAAAGAGAGGTGGGAAATGAGAGGCGGGGAAGCAGAGGCGGGGAATCAGAGTCGTGGTATCAGAAGCGGGGAATCAGAGGCAGGAAAAGAGATGTGGGGAAAGAGAGGCCGGGAAAGAAGCACGGAAAGAGAGGCGGGAAATCAGAGGTGAGGAATCAGAGGCGGGGAATCAGAGTCGTGGTTTCAGAGGCGGGGAATCTGAGGCGGGGAATCAGAGGCTGGGAAAGACATGTGGGAAAAGAGAGGCAGAGAAGGAGGCACAAAAATAGTGGCAGGGAAAGAGAGGCGGGGAATCAGGGGCGGGGAATCAGAGGCGGGGAATCAGAGGCGTGGAATCAGAGGCGGGGAATCAGAGGCGGGGAATCAGAGGGCGGAAAAGAGATGTGGGGAAAGAGAAGCAGGGACATAGGCGCGGAAATAGACGCAGGGAAAGAGAGGCGGGGTATCAGATGTGGGGAATCCGAGCCGGGGAATCAGAGGCGGGGAAAGAGATGTGGGGAAAGAGAGGCAGGGAAACAGGCGCGGAAATAGACGCAGGGAAAGAGAGGCGGGGTATCAGATGTGGGGAATCTGAGGTGGAAAATCTGAGGCGGGGAATCAGAGGCGTGGAATCCGAGGCGGGGCATCAGAGGCAGGAAAAGAGATGTGGGGAAAGAGAGGCCGGGAAAGAGGCACGGAAAGAGAGGCAGGAAATCAGAGGCGGTGAATCACAGGCGGGGAATCAGAGGCGGGGAATCAGAGTCGTATTATCTGAGGCGGGGAATCTGAGGCGGGGAATCAGAGGCGGGGAATCAGAGGCGGGGAAAGAGAGGCAGAGAAGGAGGCACGAAAATAGTGGCAGGGAAAGAGAGGCGGGGAATCAGAGGCGTGGAATCAGAGGCGGGGAATCAGAGGCGGGGAATCAGAGGAGGGGAATCAGAGGCGGGGAAGCAGAGGCGGGGAAGCAGAGGCGGGGAAGCAGAGGCGGGGAAGCAGAGGCGGGGAAGCAGAGGCGGGGAAGCAGAGGCGGGGAAGCAGAGGCGGGGAAGCAGAGGCGGGGAAGCAGAGGCGGGGAATCAGAGGCAGGGAATCAGAGGCGGGGAATTTGAGGTGGGGATTCTGAGGTGGGAAATCAGAGGCTGAAATTGAAAGGGGGAGAATCAGAAGGGGGAAAAGAAATGTGGGGAAAGAGAGGCATGGAAAGAGCCAGGGACTCTGAAGCAGGGAATCGGAGGCAGGGAAACAGAGTCGGAGAAACGGAGGCGGGGAATCAGAAGCGGGGAATCAGAGGGTGGAAAAGAGATGTGGGGAAAGAGAGGCAGGGAAAGAGGCGCGGAAATAGACGCAGGGAAAGAGAGGCGGAGTATCAGATGTGGGGAATTCAAGGCGGGGAATCAGAGGCGGGGAAAGAGATGTGGGTAAAGAGAGGCAGGGAAAGAGGCAAGGAAATAGAGGTGGGGAATCAGAGGCAGGGAATCTGAGGCGGGGAATCATAGGCTGGGAAAGAGATGTTGGAAAAGAGAGGCAGAGAAGGAGGCACAAAAATAGTGGCAGGGAAAGAGAGGCGGGGAATCAGGGGCGGGGAATCAGAGGCGGGGAATCAGAAGCGGGGAATCAGAGGGCGGAAAAGAGATGTGGGGAAAGAGAGGCAGGGAAAGAGGCGCGGAAATAGACGCAGAGAAAGAGAGGCGGGGTATCAGATGTGGGGAATCCGAGGCGGGGAATCCGAGGCGGGGAATCAGAGGCGGGGAATCAGAGGCGGGGAATCAGAGGCGGGGAATCAGAGGCGTGGAATCAGAGACGGGGAATCTGAGGTGGGGAATCTGAGGCGGGGAATCAGGCGGGGATTCAGAGGCGGGGATTCAGAGGGGGGAAGAGAGATGTGGGAATGGAGAGGCGGGGAAAGAGCCAGGGACTGAAGCAGGGAATCGGAGTCGGGGAATCAGAGTCGGGGAATCAGAGGCGGGGAATCAGAGGCGGGGAATCAGAGGCGGGGAATCAGAGGAGGGGAATCAGAGGCGGGGAATCAGAGGCTTGGACTCAGAGGAGGTGTATCAGAGGCGGAGAAAAGGCGGCGTGGAATCAGAGGTGGGGAATCAGAGGGCGGAAATGAGATGTGGGAAAAGAGAGGCAGAGAAGGAGGCACGAAAATAGTGGCAGGGAAAGAGAGGCAGGGAATCAGAGGCGGTGAATCAGAGGCGGGGAATCAGAGGCGGGGAATCAGAGGCGGGGAATCAGAGGGCGGAAAAGAGATGTGGGAAAAGAGAGGCAGAGAAGGAGGCACGAAAATAGTGGCAGGGAAAGAGAGGCAGGGAATCAGAGGCGGGGAATCAGAGGCGGGGAATCAGAGGCGGGGAATCAGAGGCGGGGAATCAGAGGCGGGGAATCAGAGGCGGGGAATCAGAGGCGGGGAATCAGAGGCGGGGAATCAGAGGCGGGGAAGCAGAGGCGGGGAAGCAGAGGCGGGGAAGCAGAGGCGGGGAATCAGAGGCAGGGAATCAGAGGCGGGGAATTTGAGGTGGGGATTCTGAGGTGGGAAATCAGAGGCTGAGATTGAAAGGGGGAGAATCAGAAGGGGGAAAAGAAATGTGGGGAAAGAGAGGCATGGAAAGAGCCAGGGACTCTGAAGCAGGGAATCGGAGGCAGGGAAACAGAGTCGGAGAAACGGAGGCGGGGAATCAGAAGCGGGGAATCAGAGGGTGGAAAAGAGATGTGGGGAAAGAGAGGCAGGGAAATAGGCGCGGAAATAGACGCAGGGAAAGAGAGGCGGAGTATCAGATGTGGGGAATTCAAGGCGGGGAATCAGAGGCGGGGAAAGAGATGTGGGGAAAGAGAGGCAGGGAAAGACGCAAGGAAATAGAGGTGGGGAATCAGAGGCAGGGAATCAGAGGCGGAGAATCAGAGGCAGGGAATCTGAGGCGGGGAATCTGAGGCGGGGAATCAGAGGGGGGAATAGAGATGTGGGAAAAGAGAGGCGGCGAAAGGGAGGCGGGGAAAGTGTCAGAGACTCTGAAGCAGGGAATCGGAGTCGGGGAATCAGAGTTGGGGAATCAGAGTCGGGGAATCAGTGTCAGGGAATCAGAGTCGGGGAATCAGAGTCGGGGAATCAGAGGTGGGGAATCAGAGGCGGGGAATCAGAGGCGGGGAATCAGAGGCGGAGAATCAGAGGCGGGGAATCAGAGGCGGGGAATCAGAGGCGGGGAATCAGTGGGCGGAAATGAGATGTGGGAAAAGAGAGGCAGAGAAAGAGGCACGAAAATAGTGGCAGGGAAAGAGAGGCGGGGAATCAGAGGCGGGGAACCACAGGCGGGGAATCAGTAGCTGAAATTAAAAGGGGGTGAATCAGAGGGGGGAAAAGAGATGTGGGGAAAGAAGGGCAGGGAAAGAGCCAGGGAAAGAGCCAGGGACTCTGAAGCAGGGAATCGGAGGCAGGGAAACAGAGGAAGGGAATCAGAGTCGGAGAAATATAGGCGGGGAATCAGAGGCGGGGAATCAGAGGCAGGGAAGCAGAGGCGGGGAATCGGAGGTGGGGATTCTGAGGCAGGGAATCTGAGGTGGGGAATCTGAGGTGGGGAATCCGAGGCTGAGATTCAAAGGGGGAGAATCAGAAGGGGGAAAAGATATGTAGGGAAAGAGAGGCATGGAAAGAGCCAGGGACTCTGAAGCAGGTAATCGGAGGCAGGTAAACAGAGTCGGAGAACGGAGGCGGGGAATCAGAAGCGGGGAATAAGAGGGCGGAAAAGAGATGTGGGGAAAGAGAGGCAGGGCAAGAGGCGCAGAAATAGAGGCAGGGAAAGAGAGGCGGGGTATCAGATGTGGGGAATTCAAGGCGGGGAAAGAGATGTGGGGAAAGAGAGGCAGGGAAAGAGGCAAGGAAATAGAGGCGGGGAATCAGAGGTGGGGATTCAGAGGCAGGGAATCAGAGGCGTGGAATCAGAGGGGGGAATAGAGATGTGGGAAAAGAGAGGCGGCGAAAGGGAGGCGGGGAAAGAGTCAGAGACTCTGAAGCAGGGAATCGGAGTCGGGGAATCAGAGTCGGGGAATCAGAGTCGGGGTATCAGAGTCGGGGAATCAGAGTCGGGGAATCAGAGGCGGGGAATTAGAGGCAGAGAATCAGAGGCGGGGAATCAGAGGCGGGGAATCAGAGGCGGGGAATCAGTGGGCGGAAATGAGATGTGGGAAAAGAGAGGCAGAGAAAGAGGCACGAAAATAGTGGCAGGGAAAGAGAGGCGGGGAATCAGAGGCGGGGAATCAGAGGCGGGGAATCAGAGGCGGGGAATCAGAGGCGGGGAATCAGAGGCTGAAATTAAAAGGGGGTGAATCAGAGGGGGGAAAAGAGATGTGGGGAAAGAAGGGCAGGGAAAGAGCCAGGGACTCTGAAGCAGGGAATCGGAGGCAGGGAAACAGAGGAAGGGAATCAGAGTCGGAGAAATGGAGGCAGGGAATCAGAAGCGGGGAATCAGAAGCGGGGAATCAGAGGACGGAAAAGAGATGTGGGGAAAGAGAGGCAGAGAAAGAGACGCGGGGTATCAGATGTTTACAATCCGAGGCAGGGAATCAGAGGCGTCGAATCAGAGGCGGGGAATCAGAGGCGTGGAATCAGAGGCGGGGAATCAGAGGCGGGGAATCAGAGGCGGGGAATCAGAGGCGGGGAATTAGAGGTGGGGAATCAGAGTCGTCGTATCAGAAGCGGGGAATTTGAGGTGGAGAATCTGAGGCAGGGAATCAGAGGCGTGGAATCCGAGGCGGGGAATCAGAGGCAGGAAAAGAGATGTGGGGAAAGAGAGGCCGGGAAAGAGGCACGGAAAGAGAGGCGTGAAATCAGAGGCGAGGGATCAGAGGCGGGGAATCAGAGTCGTGGTTTCAGAGGCGGGGAATCTGAGGCGGGGAATCAGAGGCTGAGATTCAAAGGGGGAGAATCAGAAGGGGGAAAAGAAATGTAGGGAAAGAGAGGCATGGAAAGAGCCAGGTACTCTGAAGCAGGGAATCGGAGGCAGGGAAACAGAGTCAGGGAAACGGAAGCGGGGAATCAGAAGCGGGGAATCAGAGGGCGGAAAAGAGATGTGGGGAAAGAGAGGCAGGGAAAGAGGCGCGGAAATAGACGCAGGGAAAGAGAGGCGGGGTATCAGATGTGGGGAATCAGAGGCGGGGAAAGAGATGTGGGGAAAGAGAGGCAGGGAATCTGAGGCGGGGAATCAGAGGCGTGGAATCAGAGGGGGGAATAGAGATGTGGGAAAAGAGAGGCGGCGAAAGGGAGGCGGGGAAAGAGTCAGAGACTCTGAAGCAGGGAATCGGAGTCGGGGAATCAGAGGCGGGGAATCAGAGGCGGGGAATCAGAGGCAGGGAATCAGAGGTGGGGAATCTGAGGTGGGGAATCAGAGGCGGGGAACCAGAGGCGGGGAATCAGAGGCTGAAATTAAAAGAGGGTGAATAAGAGGGGGGAAAAGAGATGTGGGGAAAGAAGGGCAGGGAAAGAGCCAGGGAAAGAGCCAGGGACTCTGAAGCAGGGAATCGGAGGCAGGGAAACAGAGGAAGGGAATCAGAGTCGGAGAAATGGAGGCGGGGAATCAGAAGCGGAGAATCAGAGTCGTATTATATGAGGTGGGGAATCTGAGGTGGGGAATCAGAGGCGGTGAAAGAGATGTGGGAAAAGAGAGGCAGAGAAGGAGGCACGAAAATAGTGGCAGGGAAAGAGAGGCGGGGAATCAGAGGCGGGGAATCAGAGGCGGGGAATCAGAGGCGGGGAATCAGAGGCGGGGAATCAGAGGCGGGGAATCAGAGGCGGGGAATCAGAGGCGGGGAATCAGAGGCGGGGAATCAGAGGCGGGGAAGCAGAGGCGGGGAATCAGAGGCGGGGAATCAGAGGCGGGGAATCAGAGGCGGGGAATCAGAGGCGGGGAATCTGAGGTGGGGAATCAGAGGCTGAGATTCAAAGGGGGAGAATCAGAAGGGGGAAAAGAAATGTAGGGAAAGAGAGGCATGGAAAGAGCCAGTGACTCTGAAGCAGGGAATCGGAGGCAGGGAAACAGAGTCGGAGAAACAGAGGCGGGGAATCAGAAGCGGGGAATCAGAGGGTGGAAAAGAGATGTGGGGAAAGGGAGGCAGGGAAAGAGGCGCGGAAATAGACGCAGGGAAAGAGAGGCGGGGTATCAGATGTGGAGAATTCAAGGTGGGGAATCAGAGGCGGGGAAAGAGATGTGGGGAAAGAGAGGCAGGGAAAGAGGCAAGGAAATAGAGGCGGGGAATCAGAGGTGGGGAATCAGAGGCAGGGAATCAGAGGCGGGGAATCAGAGGCGGGGAATCAGAGTCAGGGAATTTGAGGCGGGGAATCTGAGGCGGGGAATCAGAGGCGTGGAATCAGAGGGGGGAATAGAGATGTGGAAAAAGAGAGGTGGCGAAAGGGAGGCGGGGAAAGAGTCAGAGACTCTGAAGCAGGGAATCGGAGTCGGGGAATCAGAGTCGGGGAATCAGAGTCGGGGAATCAGAGTCGGGGAATCAGAGGCGGGGAATCAGAGGCGGGGAATCAGAGGCGGGGAATCAGAGGCGGGGAATCAGAGGCGGGGAATCAGAGGCGGGGAATCAGAGGCGGGGAATCAGAGGCGGGGAATCAGAGGCGGGGAATCAGAGGAGGGGAATCAGAGGCGGGGAATCAGAGGCGGGGAATCAGAGGCGGGGAATCAGAGGCGGGGAATCAGAGGCGGGGAATCAGAGGCGGGGAAGCAGAGGCGGGGAAGCAGAGGCGGGGAATCAGAGGCGGGGAATCAGAGGCGGGGAATCAGAGGCGGGGAATCAGAGGAGGAGTATCAGAGGCGGAGAAAAGGCGGCGTGGAATCAGAGGTGGGGAATCAGAGGCGGGGAATTAGAGGTGGGGAATCTGAGGTGGTGAATCAAAGGCTGAGTTTCAAAGGGGGTGAATCAGAGGGGGGAAATGGGATGTGGGAAAAGAGAAGCCGGGAAAGAGCCAGAGACTCTGAAGCAGGGAATCGGAGGCGGGGAAACAGAGGCAGGGAATCAGAGTCGGAGAAACGGAGGTGGGGAATCAGAAGCGGGGAATCAGATGGCGGAAAAGAGATGTGGGGAAAGAGAGGCAGAGAAAGAGGCGTGGAAATAGACGCAGGGAAAGAGAGGCGGGGTATCAGATGTGGGGGATCCGAGGCGGGGAATCAGAGGTGGGGAAAGAGATGTGGAGAAAGAGGCAGGGAAAGAGGCAAGGAAAGAGAGGCGGGGAAAGAGGCACGGAAAGACAGGTGGGAAATCAGAGGCGGGGAATCAGAGGCGGGGAATCAGAGTCGTGGTATCAGAAGCGGGGAATTTGAGGTGGAGAATCTGAGGCGGGGAATCAGAGGCGTGGAATCCGAGGCGGGGAATCAGAGGCAGGAAAAGAGATGTGCGGAAAGAGAGGCCGGGAAAGAGGAACGGAAAGAGAGGCGGGAAATCAGAGGCGAGGAATCAGAGGCGGGGAATCAGAGTCGTGGTATCAGAGGCAGGGAATCTGAGGCGGGGAATTAGAGGCGGGGAATCAGAGGCGGGGAATCAGAGGCGGGGAATCAGAGGCGGGGAATCAGAGGCGGGGAATAAGAGGCGGGGAATCAGAGGCGGGGAATCAGAGGCGGGGAATCAGAGGCGGGGAATCAGAGGCGGGGAATTAGAGGTAAGGAATCTGAGGTGGTGAATCAAAGGCTGAGATTCAAAGGGGGTGAATCAGAGGGGGGAAAAGAGATGTGGGGAAATAGAAGCCGGGAAAGAGCCAGAGACGCTGAAGCAGGGAATCGGAGGCAGGGAAACAGAGGCAGGGAATCAGAGTCGGAGAAACGGAGGTGGGGAATCAGAAGCGGAGAAACAGAGGGCGGAAAAGAGATGTGGGGAAAGAGAGGCAGAGAAAGAGGCGCGGAAATAGACGCAGGGAAAGAGAGGCAGGGTATCAGATGTGGGGGATCTGAGGCGGGGAATCAGAGGTGGGGAAAGAGTGGAGAAAGAGAGGCAGGGAAGGAGGCAAGGAAAGAGAGGCGGGGAAAGAGGCACGGAAAGAGAGGTGGGAAATCAGAGGCGGGGAATCTGAGGCGGGGAATCATAGGCTGGGAAAGAGATGTGGGAAAAGAGAGGCAGAGAAGGAGGCACAAAAATAGTGGCAGGGAAAGAGAGGCGGGGAATCAGGGGTGGGGAATCAGAGGCGGGGAATCAGAGGCGGGGAATCAGAGGCGGGGAATCAGAGGCGGGGAAAGAGATGTGGGAAAAGAGAGGCAGAGAAGGAGGTACAAAAATAGTGGCAGGGAAAGAGAGGCAAGGAATCAGGGGCGAGGAATCAGAGGTGGGGAATCAGAGGCGGGGAATCAGAGGCGGAGAATCAGAGGCGGGGAATCTGAGGCGGGGAATCAGAGGCGGGGAATCAGAGGCGGGGAATCAGAGGCGGGGAATCAGAGGCGGGGAATCAGAGGGGTGGAATCAGAGACGGGGAATCTGAGGTGGGGAATCTGAGGCGGGGAATCAGGCGGGGATTCAGAGGCGGGGATTCAGAGGGGGGAATAGAGATGTGGGAATGGAGAGGCGGGGAAAGAGCCAGGGACTGAAGCAGTGAATCGGAGTCGGGGAATCAGAGGCGGGGAATCAGAGGCGGGGAATCAGAGGCGGGGAATCAGAGGCGGGGAATCAGAGGCGGGGAATCAGAGGCGGGGAATCAGAGGCGGGGAATCAGAGGCGGGGAATCAGAGGCGGGGAATCAGAGGCGGGGAATCAGAGGCGGGGAATCAGAGGCGGGGTATCAGAGGCGGGGAATCAGAGGGTGGAAAAGAGATGTGGGGAAAGAGAGGCCGGGAAAGAGGCACGGAAAGAGAGGCGTGAAATCAGAGGCGAGGGATCAGAGGCGGGGAATCAGAGGCGGGGAATCAGAGGCGGGGAATCAGAGGCGGGGAATCAGAGGCGGGGAATCAGAGGCGGGGAAAGAGAGGTGGGGAATCAGATATGGGGAATCAGAGGTGGCGAATCAAAGGCGGTGAATCAGAGATGGGGAATCAGAGGCGGGGAATCAGAGGCAGGGAATCAAACACGGGGAATCAGAGGCGGGGAAACAGAGGCGGTGAATCAGAGGCGGGGAATCAGAGGCGGGGTATCAGAGGGCGGAAAAGAGATGTAGGGAAAGAGAGGCAGAGAAAGAGGCGTGGAAATAGACGCAGTGAAAGAGAGGAGGGGTATCAGATGCGGGGAATCCGAGGCGGGGAATCAGAGGCTTGGACTCAGAGGAGGTGTATCAGAGGCGGAGAAAAGGCGGCGTGGAATCAGAGGTGGGGAATCAGAGGCGGGGAATTAGAGGTGGGGAATCTGAGGTGGTGAATCAAAGGCTGAGTTTCAAAGGGGGTGAATCAGAGGGGGGAAATGGGATGTGGGAAAAGAGAAGCCGGGAAAGAGCCAGAGACTCTGAAGCAGGGAATCAGAGTCGGAGAAACGGAGGTAGGGAATCAGAAGCGGGGAATCAGAGGGCGGAAAAGAGATGTGGGGAAAGAGAGGCAGAGAAAGAGGCGTGGAAATAGACGCAGGGAAAGAGAGGCGGGGTATCAGATGTGGGGGATCCAAGGCGGGGAATCAGAGGTGGGGAAAGAGATGTGGAGAAAGAGGCAGGGAAAGAGGCAAGGAAAGAGAGGCGGGGAAAGAGGCACGGAAAGACAGGTGGGAAATCAGAGGCGGGGAATCAGAGGCGGGGAATCAGAGTCGTGGTATCAGAAGCGGGGAATTTGAGGTGGAGAATCTGAGGCGGGGAATCAGAGGCGTGGAATCCGAGGCGGGGAATCAGAGGCAGGAAAAGAGATGTGCGGAAAGAGAGGCCGGGAAAGAGGAACGGAAAGAGAGGCGGGAAATCAGAGGCGAGGAATCAGAGGCGGGGAATCAGAGTCGTGGTATCAGAGGCAGGGAATCTGAGGCGGGGAATTAGAGGCTGGGAAAGAGATGTGGGAAAAGAGAGGCAGAGAAGGAGGCACAAAAATAGTGGCAGAGAAAGAGAGGCGGGGAATCAGGGGCGGGGAATCAGAGGCGGGGAATCAGAGGCGGGGATTCAGAGGGGGGGAATCAGAGGCGGGGAATCAGAGGCGGGGAATCAGAGGCGGGGAATCAGAGGCGGGGAATAAGAGGCGGGGAATCAGAGGCGGGGAATCAGAGGCGGGGAATCAGAGGCGGGGAATCAGAGGCGGGGAATTAGAGGTAAGGAATCTGAGGTGGTGAATCAAAGGCTGAGATTCAAAGGGGGTGAATCAGAGGGGGGAAAAGAGATGTGGGGAAATAGAAGCCGGGAAAGAGCCAGAGACGCTGAAGCAGGGAATCGGAGGCAGGGAAAGAGAGGCAGGGAATCAGAGGCGGGGAATCAGAGGCGGGGAATCAGAGGCGGGGAATCAGAGGCGGGGAATCAGAGGCGGGGAATCAGTGGGCGGAAATGAGATGTGGGAAAAGAGAGGCAGAGAAAGAGGCACAAAAATAGTGGCAGGGAAAGAGAGGCGGGGAATCAGAGGCGGGGAACCACAGGCGGGGAATCAGAGGCTGAAATTAAAAGGGGGTGAATCAGAGGGGGGAAAAGAGATGTGGGGAAAGAAGGGCAGGGAAAGAGCCAGGGAAAGAGCCAGGGACTCTGAAGCAGGGAATCGGAGGCAGGGAATCGGAGGCAGGAAAACAGAGGAAGGGAATCAGAGTCGGAGAAATGGAGGCGGGGAATCAGAAGCGGGGAATCAGAAGCGGGGAATCAGAGGACGGAAAAGAGATGTGGCGAAAGAGAGGCAGAGAAAGAGAGGCGGGTTATCAGATGTGTGCAATCCGAGGCAAGGAATCAGAGGCGGGGAATCAGAGGCGGGGAATCAGAGGCGTGGAATCAGAGGCGGGGAATCTAAGGTGGGGAATCGGAGTCGGGGAATCAGAGTCATGGAATAAGAGGCGGGGAATCAGAGGATGAGAATCAGAGGAGGGGAATCAGAGTCGGGGAATCAGAGGCGGGGAATCAGAGGCGGGGAATCAGAGGCGGGGAATCAGAGGCGGGGAATCAGAGGCAGGGAATCAGAGGCGGGGAATCAGAGGCGGGGAATCAGAGGCGGGGAATCAGAGGCGGGGTATCAGAGGCGGGGTATCAGAGGCAGAGGAACGGAGGCGTGGAAATAGACGCAGTGAAAGAGAGGAGGGGTATCAGATGCGGGGAATCAAGGCAGGAAAAGAGATGTGGGGAAAGAGAGTCCGGGAAAGAGGCACGGAAAGAGAGGCGTGAAATCAGAGGTGGGGAATCAGAGGCGGAGAAAAGGCGGCGTGGAATCAGAGGTGGGGAATCAGAGGGCGGAAATGAGATGTGGGAAAAGAGAGGCAGAGAAGGAGCCACGAAAATAGTGGCAGTGAAAGAGAGGCAGGGAATCAGAGGCGGGGAATCAGAGGCGGGGAATCAGAGGCGGGGAATCAGAGGCGGGGAATCAGAGGCGGGGAATCAGAGGCGGGGAATCAGAGGGCGGAAAAGAGATGTGGGGAAAGAGAGGCAGAGAAAGAGGCGTGGAAATAGACGCAGGGAAAGAGAGGCGGGGTATCAGATGTGGGGGATCCGAGGCGGGGAATCAGAGGTGGGGAAAGAGATGTGTCGAAAGAGAGGCAGGGAAAGAGGCAAGGAAAGAGAGGCGGGGAAAGAGGCACGGAAAGAGAGGTGGGAAATGAGAGGCGGGGAAGCAGAGGCGGGGAATCAGAGTCGTGGTATCAGAAGCGGGGAATCAGAGGCAGGAAAAGAGATGTGGGGAAAGAGAGGCCGGGAAAGAAGCACGGAAAGAGAGGCGGGAAATCAGAGGTGAGGAATCAGAGGCGGGGAATCAGAGTCGTGGTTTCAGAGGCGGGGAATCTGAGGCGGGGAATCAGAGGCTGGGAAAGACATGTGGGAAAAGAGAGGCAGAGAAGGAGGCACAAAAATAGTGGCAGGGAAAGAGAGGCGGGGAATCAGGGGCGGGGAATCAGAGGCGGGGAATCAGAGGCGTGGAATCAGAGGCGGGGAATCAGAGGCGGGGAATCAGAGGGCGGAAAAGAGATGTGGGGAAAGAGAAGCAGGGACATAGGCGCGGAAATAGACGCAGGGAAAGAGAGGCGGGGTATCAGATGTGGGGAATCCGAGGCGGGGAATCAGAGGCGGGGAAAGAGATGTGGGGAAAGAGAGGCAGGGAAACAGGCGCGGAAATAGACGCAGGGAAAGAGAGGCGGGGTATCAGATGTGGGGAATCTGAGGTGGAAAATCTGAGGCGGGGAATCAGAGGCGTGGAATCCGAGGCGGGGCATCAGAGGCAGGAAAAGAGATGTGGGGAAAGAGAGGCCGGGAAAGAGGCACGGAAAGAGAGGCAGGAAATCAGAGGCGGTGAATCACAGGCGGGGAATCAGAGGCGGGGAATCAGAGTCGTATTATCTGAGGCGGGGAATCAGAGGCGGGGAATCAGAGGCGGGGAAAGAGAGGCAGAGAAGGAGGCACGAAAATAGTGGCAGGGAAAGAGAGGCGGGGAATCAGAGGCGTGGAATCAGAGGCGGGGAATCAGAGGCGGGGAATCAGAGGCGGGGAATCAGAGGAGGGGAATCAGAGGCGGGGAATCAGAGGCGGGGAAGCAGAGGCGGGGAAGCAGAGGCGGGGAAGCAGAGGCGGGGAAGCAGAGGCGGGGAAGCAGAGGCGGGGAAGCAGAGGCGGGGAAGCAGAGGCGGGGAAGCAGAGGCGGGGAATCAGAGGCAGGGAATCAGAGGCGGGGAATTTGAGGTGGGGATTCTGAGGTGGGAAATCAGAGGCTGAAATTGAAAGGGGGAGAATCAGAAGGGGGAAAAGAAATGTGGGGAAAGAGAGGCATGGAAAGAGCCAGGGACTCTGAAGCAGGGAATCGGAGGCAGGGAAACAGAGTCGGAGAAACGGAGGCGGGGAATCAGAAGCGGGGAATCAGAGGGTGGAAAAGAGATGTGGGGAAAGAGAGGCAGGGAAAGAGGCGCGGAAATAGACGCAGGGAAAGAGAGGCGGAGTATCAGATGTGGGGAATTCAAGGCGGGGAATCAGAGGCGGGGAAAGAGATGTGGGTAAAGAGAGGCAGGGAAAGAGGCAAGGAAATAGAGGTGGGGAATCAGAGGCAGGGAATCTGAGGCGGGGAATCATAGGCTGGGAAAGAGATGTTGGAAAAGAGAGGCAGAGAAGGAGGCACAAAAATAGTGGCAGGGCAAGAGAGGCGGGGAATCAGGGGCGGGGAATCAGAGGCGGGGAATCAGAGGCGGGGAAAGAGACGTGGGAAAAGAGAGGCAGAGTAGGAGGCACAAAAATAGTGGCAGGGAAAGAGAGGCGGGGAATCAGGGGCGGGGAATCAGAGGCGGGGAATCAGAGTCATGGTATCAGAGGCGGGGAATCTGAGGAGGGGAATCAGAGGCGGGGAATCAGAGGCGGAGAATCAGAGGCGGGGAATCAGAAGCGGGGAATCAGAGGGCGGAAAAGAGATGTGGGGAAAGAGAGGCAGGGAAAGAGGCGCGGAAATAGACGCAGAGAAAGAGAGGCGGGGTATCAGATGTGGGGAATCCGAGGCGGGGAATCCGAGGCGGGGAATCCGAGGCGGGGAATCAGAGGCGGGGAATCAGAGGCGGGGAATCAGAGGCGGGGAATCAGAGGCGGGGAATCAGAGACGGGGAATCTGAGGTGGGGAATCTGAGGCGGGGAATCAGGCGGGGATTCAGAGGCGGGGATTCAGAGGGGGGAAGAGAGATGTGGGAATGGAGAGGCGGGGAAAGAGCCAGGGACTGAAGCAGGGAATCGGAGTCGGGGAATCAGAGTCGGGGAATCAGAGTCGGGGAATCAGAGGCGGGGAATCAGAGGCGGGGAATCAGAGGCGGGGAATCAGAGGCGGGGAATCAGAGGAGGGGAATCAGAGGAGGGGAATCAGAGGCGGGGAATCAGAGGCGGGGAATCAGAGGCGGGGAATCAGAGGCGGGGAATAAGAGGCGGGGAATCAGAGGCGGGGAATCTGAGGTGGGGAATCAGAGGGTGGAAAAGAGATGTGGGGAAAGAGAGGCCGGGAAAGAGGCACGGAAAGAGAGGCGGGAAATGAGAGGTGGGGTATCAGAGGCGAGGAATCAGAGGCGGGGAATCAGAGGCGGGGAATCAGAGGCTTGGACTCAGAGGAGGTGTATCAGAGGCGGAGAAAAGGCGGCGTGGAATCAGAGGCGGGGAATCAGAGGCGGGGAATTTGAGGTGGGGAATAAGAGGCGGGGAATCAGAGGGCAGAAAAGAGATGTGGGGAAAGAGAGGCAGGGAAAGAGGCGCGGAAATAGACGCAGGGAAAGAGAGGCGGGGTATCAGAGGTGGGGAATCAGAGGTGGGGAATCAGAGGCGGGGAATCAGAGGCGGGGAATCAGAGGCGGGGAATCAGAGGCGGGGAATCAGAGTCGGGGAATCAGAGGTGGGGAATCAGAGTCGGGGAATCAGAGGCGGGGAATCAGAGTCGGGGAATCAGAGTCGGGGAATCAGAGGTGGGGAATCAGAGTCGGGGAATCAGAGGCAGGGAATCAGAGGCGGGGAATCAGAGGCGGAGAATCAGAGGTGGATAATCAGAGGCGAGGAATCAGAGGCGGGGAATCAGTGGGCGGAAATGAGATGTGGGAAAAGAGAGGCAGAGAAAGAGGCAAGAAAATAGTGGCAGGGAAAGAGAGGCGGGGAATCAGAGGCGGAGAATCATAGGCGGGGAACCAGAGGCGGGGAAGCAGAGGCTGAAATTAAAAGGGGGTGAATCAGAGGGGGGAAAAGAGATGTGGGGAAAGAAGGGCAGGGAAAGAGCCAGGGAAAGAGCCAGGGACTCTGAAGCAGGGAATCGGAGGCAGGGAAACAGAGGAAGGGAATCAGAGTCGGAGAAATGGAGGCGGGGAATCCGAGGCAGGGAATCAGAGGCAGGAAAAGAGATGTGGGGAAAGAGAGGCACGGAAAGAGAGGCGGGAAATCAGAGGTGGGGAATCAGAGGCGGGGAATCAGAGGCGGGGAATCAGAGGCGGGGAATCAGAGGCGGGGAAACAGAGGCTTGGACTCAGAGGGCGGAAATGAGATGTGGGAAAAGAGAGGCAGAGAAGGAGGCACGAAAATAGTGGCAGGGAAAGAGAGGCAGGGAAAGAGAGGCGGGGGATCAGAGGCAGCGAATCAGAGGCGGCGAATCAGAGGCGGGGAATCAGAGGCGGGGAATCAGAGGCGGGGAACCAGAGGCGGGGAATCAGAGGCGGGGAATCAGAGGCGGGGAATCAGAGGCGGGGAATCACAGGCGGGGAATCAGATATGGGGAATCAGAGGCGGGGAATCAGAGGCGGGGAATCAGAGGCAGGGAATCAGACGCGGGGAATCAGAGGTGGGCAATCATAGGCGGGGAATCAGATATGGGGAATCAGAGGCGGGGAATCAGAGGCGGGGAAACAGAGGCGGGGAATCAGATATGGGGAATCAGAGGTGGGGCATCAGAGGTTGTGAATCACAGATGGGGAATTAGAGGCGGGGAATCAGAGGCAGGGAATCAGAGGCGGGGAATCTGAGGTGGTGAATCAAAGGCTGAGTTTCAAAGGGGGTGAATCAGAGGGGGAAATGAGATGTGGGGAAAGAGAAGCCGGGAAAGAGCCAGAGACTCTGAAGCAGGGAATCGGAGGCGGGGAAACAGAGGCAGGGAATCAGAGTCGGAGAAACGGAGGTGGGGAATCAGAAGCGGGGAATCAGAGGTCGGAGAAAGAGATGTGGGAAAAGAGAGGCAGAGAAGGAGGCACAAAAATAGTGGCAGGGAAAGAGAGGCGGGGAATCAGGGGCGGGGAATCAGAGGCGGGGAATCAGAGGCGGGGAATCAGAGGCGGGGAATCAGAGGCGGGGAATCAGAGGCGGGGAATCAGAGGCGGGGATTCAGAGGCGGGGAATCAGAGGCGGGGAATCAGAAGCAGGGAATCAGAGGGCGGAAAACAGATGTGGGGAAAGAAGGGCAGGGAAAGAGCCAGGGAAAGAGCCAGGGAAAGAGCCAGGGACTCTGAAGCAGGGAATCGGAGGCAGGGAAACAGAGGAAGGGAATCAGAGTCGGAGAAATGGAGGCGGGGAATCAGAGGCGGGAAAAGAGATGTGGGAAAAGAGAGGCAGAGAAGGAGGCACAAAAATAGTGGCAGGGAAAGAGAGGCGGGGAATCAGGGGCGAGGAATCAGAGGTGGGGAATCAGAGGCGGAGAATCAGAGGCGGGGAATCAGAGTCATGGTATCAGAGGCGGGGAATCTGAGGAGGGGAATCAGAAGCGGGGAATCAGAGGGTGGAAAAGAGATGTGGGGAAAGAGAGGCAGGGAAAGAGGGGCGCAAATAGACGCAGGGAAAGAGAGGCGGGGTATCAGATGTGGGGAATCCGAGGCGGGGAATCAGAGGCGGGGAATCAGAGGCGGGGAATCAGAGGCGGGGAATCAGAGGCGGGGAATCAGAGGCGGGGAATCAGAGGCGGGGAATCAGAGGCGGGGAATCAGAGGCGGGGAATCAGAGGCGTGGAATCAGAGACGGGGAATCTGAGGTGGGGAATCTGAGGCGGGGAATCAGGCGGGGATTCAGAGGCGGGGATTCAGAGGGGGGAATAGAGATGTGGGAATGGAGAGGCGGGGAAAGAGCCTGGGACTGAAGCAGGGAATCGGAGTCGGGGAATCAGAGGAGGGGAATCAGAGTCGGGGAATCAGAGTCGGGGAATCAGAGGCGGGGAATCAGAGGCGGGGAATCAGAGGCGGGGAATCAGAGGCGGGGAATCAGAGGCGGGGAATCAGAGTCGGGGAATCAGAGGAGGGGAATCAGAGGCGGGGAATCAGAGGCGGGGAATCAGAGGCGGGGAATCAGAGTCGGGGAATCAGAGGAGGGGAATCAGAGGCGGGGAATCTGAGGTGGGGAATCAGAGGGTGGAAAAGAGATGTGGGGAAAGAGAGGCAGAGAAAGAGGCATGGAAATAGACGCAGTGAAAGAGAGGAGGGGTATCAGATGCGGGGAATCCGAGGCAGGAAAAGAGATGTGGGGAAAGAGAGGCCGGGAAAGAGGCACGGAAAGAGAGGCGGGAAATCAGAGGTGGGGTATCAGAGGCAGGGAATCAGAGGCGGAGAAAAGGCGGCGTGGAATCAGAGGCGGGGAATCAGAGGCGGGGAATTTGAGGTGGGGAATAAGAGGCGGGGAATCAGAGGGCAGAAAAGAGATGTGGGGAAAGAGAGGCAGGGAAAGAGGCGCGGAAATAGACGCAGGGAAAGAGAGGCGGGGTATCAGATGTGGGGAATTCAAGGCGGGGAATCAGAGGTGGGGAAAGAGATGTGGGGAAAGAGAGGCCGGGAAAGAGGCACGGAAAGAGAGGCGGGAAATCAGAGGTGGGGAATCAGAGGCGGGGAATCAGAGGAGGTGTATCAGAGGCGGAGAAAAGGCGGCGTGGAATCAGAGGTGGGGAATCAGAGGGCGGAAATGAGGTGTGGGAAAAGAGAGGCAGAGAAGGAGGCACGAAAATAGTGGCAGGGAAAGAGAGGCGGGGAATCAGAGGCGGGGAATCAGAGGCGGGGAATCAGAGGCGGGGAATCAGAGGCGGGGAATCAGAGGCGGGGAACCAGAGGCGGGGAACCAGAGGCGGGGAACCAGAGGCGGGGAACCAGAGGCGGGGAATTAGAGGTGGGGAATCTGAGGTGGTGAATCAAAGACTGAGTTTCAAAGGGGGTGAATCAGAGGGGGGAAATGAGATGTGGGAAACGAGAAGCCGGGAAAGAGCCAGAGACTCTGAAGCAGGGAATCGGAGGCGGGGAAACAGAGGCAGGGAATCAGAGTCGGAGAAACGGAGGTGGGGAATCAGAAGCGGGGAATCAGAGGGCGGAAAAGAGATGTGGGGAAAGAGAGGCAGAGGAAGAGGCGTGGAAATAGACGCAGGGAAAGAGAGGCGGGGTATCAGATGTGGGGGATCTGAGGCGGGGAATCAGAGGTGGGGAAAGAGATGTGGAGAAAGAGAGGCAGGGAAAGAGGCAAGGAAAGAGAGGCGGGGAAAGAGGCACGGAAAGAGAGGTGGGAAATCAGAGGCGGGGAATCAGAGGCGGGGAATCAGAGTCGTGGTATTAGAAGCGGGGAATTTGAGGTGGAGAATCTGAGGCGGGGAATCAGAGGCGTGGAATCCGAGGCGGGGAATCAGAGGCAGGAAAAGAGATGTGCGGAAAGAGAGGCCGGGAAAGAGGAACGGAAAGAGAGGCGGGAAATCAGAGGCAAGGAATCAGAGGCGGGGAATCAGAGTCGTGGTATCAGAGGCAGGGAATCTGAGGCGGGGAATCAGAGGCTGGGAAAGAGATGTGGGGAAAGAGAGGCAGGGAAAGAGGCACAAAAATAGTGGCAGAGAAAGAGAGGCGGGGAATCAGGGGCGGGGAATCAGAAGCGGGGAATCAGAGGGCGGAAAAGAGATGTGGGGAAAGAGAAGCAGGGAAAGAGGCGCGGAAATAGACGCAGGGAAAGAGAGGCGGGGTATCAGATGTGGGGAATCCGAGGCGGGGAATCAGAGGCGGGGAAAGAGATGTGGGGAAAGAGAGGCAGGGAAAGAGGCAAGGAAATAGAGGTGGGGAATCAGAGGCGGGGAATCAGAGGCGGGGATTCAGAGGGGGGGAATCAGAGGCGGGGAATCAGAGGCGGGGAATCAGAGGCGGGGAATCAGAGGCGGGGAATCATAGGCGGGGAATCAGAGGCGGGGAATTAGAGGTAAGGAATCTGAGGTGGTGAATCAAAGGCTGAGATTCAAAGGGGGTGAATCAGAGGGGGGAAAAGAGATGTGGGGAAATAGAAGCCGGGAAAGAGGCAGGGACGCTGAAACAGGGAATCGGAGGTAGGGAAACAGAGGCAGGGAATCAGAGTCGGAGAAACGGAGGTGGGGAATCAGAAGCGGAGAATCAGAGGGCGGAAAAGAGATGTGGGGAAAGAGAGGCAGAGAAAGAGGCGCGGAAATAGACGCAGGGAAAGAGAGGCAGGGTATCAGATGTGGGGGATCTGAGGCGGGGAATCAGAGGTGGGGAAAGAGTGGAGAAAGAGAGGCAGGGAAGGAGGCAAGGAAAGAGAGGCGGGGAAAGAGGCACGGAAAGAGAGGTGGGAAATCAGAGGCGGGGAATCTGAGGCAGGGAATCATAGGCTGGGAAAGAAATGTGGGAAAAGAGAGGCAGAGAAGGAGGCACAAAAATAGTGGCAGGGCAAGAGAGGCGGGGAATCAGAGGTGGGGAATCAGAGGCGGGGAATCAGAGGCGGGGAATCAGAGGCGGGGAATCAGAGGCGGGGAATCAGAGGCGGGGAAAGAGATGTGGGAAAAGAGAGGCAGAGAAGGAGGCACAAAAATAGTGGCAGAGAAAGAGAGGCGGGGAATCAGGGGCGGGGAATCAGAGGTGGGGAATCAGAGGCGGGGAATCAGAGGCGGGGAATCAGAGTCATGGTATCAGAGGCGGGGAATCTGAGGAGGGGAATCAGAGGCGGAGAATCAGAGGCGAGGAATCAGAAGCGGGGAATCAGAGGGCGGAAAAGAGATGTGGGGAAAGAGAGGCAGGGAAAGAGGCGCGGAAATAGACGCAGGGAAAGAGAGGCGGGGTATCAGATGTGGGGAATCCGAGGCGGGGAATCCGAGGCGGGGAATCCGAGGCGGGGAATCCGAGGCGGGGAATCCGAGGCGGGGAATCCGAGGCGGGGAATCAGAGACGGGGAATCTGAGGCGGGGAATCAGAGGCGGGGAATCAGAGGCGTGGAATCAGAGACGGGGAATCAGAGTCGTGGTATCAGAAGCGGGGAATTTGAGGTGGAGAATCTGAGGCGGGGAATCAGAGGCGTGGATTCCGAGGCGGGGAATCAGAGGCAGGAAAAGAGATGTGCGGAAAGAGAGGCCGGGAAAGAGGAACGGAAAGAGAGGCGGGAAATCAGAGGCAAGGAATCAGAGGCGGGGAATCAGAGTCGTGGTATCAGAGGCAGGGAATCTGAGGCGGGGAATCAGAGGCTGGGAAAGAGATGTGGGAAAAGAGAGGCAGAGAAGGAGGCACAAAAATAGTGGCAGAGAAAGAGAGGCGGGGAATCAGGGGCGGGGAATCAGAAGCGGGGAATCAGAGGGCGGAAAAGAGATGTGGGGAAAGAGAAGCAGGGAAAGAGGCGCGGAAATAGACGCAGGGAAAGAGAGGCGGGGTATCAGATGTGGGGAATCCGAGGCGGGGAATCAGAGGCGGGGAAAGAGATGTGGGGAAAGAGAGGCAGGGAAAGAGGCAAGGAAATAGAGGTGGGGAATCAGAGGCGGGGAATCAGAGGCGGGGATTCAGAGGGGGGGAATCAGAGGCGGGGAATCAGAGGCGGGGAATCAGAGGCGGGGAATCATAGGCGGGGAATCAGAGGCGGGGAATTAGAGGTAAGGAATCTGAGGTGGTGAATCAAAGGCTGAGATTCAAAGGGGGTGAATCAGAGGGGGGAAAAGAGATGTGGGGAAATAGAAGCCGGGAAAGAGGCAGGGACGCTGAAACAGGGAATCGGAGGTAGGGAAACAGAGGCAGGGAATCAGAGTCGGAGAAACGGAGGTGGGGAATCAGAAGCGGAGAATCAGAGGGCGGAAAAGAGATGTGGGGAAAGAGAGGCAGAGAAAGAGGCGCGGAAATAGACGCAGGGAAAGAGAGGCAGGGTATCAGATGTGGGGGATCTGAGGCGGGGAATCAGAGGTGGGGAAAGAGTGGAGAAAGAGAGGCAGGGAAGGAGGCAAAAAAAGAGAGGCGGGGAAAGAGGCACGGAGAGAGAGGTGGGAAATCAGAGGCGGGGAATCAGAGGCGGGGAATCAGAGGCGGGGAATCAGAGGCGGGGAATCAGAGGCGGGGAATCAGAGGCGGGGAATCAGAGGCAGGAAAAGGGATGTGGGGAAAGAGAGGCCGGGAAAGAGGCACGGAAAGAGAGGCGGGAAATCAGAGGCGGTGAATCAGAGGTGGGGAATCAGAGTCGTATAATCAGAGGCGGGGAATCTGAGGCGGGGAAACAGAGGCGGGGAAACAGAGGCGGGGAATCAGAGGCGGGGAATCAGAGGCGGGGAATCAGAGGCGGGGAATCAGAGGCGGGGAATCAGAGGCGGGGAATCAGAGGCGGGGAATCAGAGGCGTGGAATCAGAGGCGTGGAATCAGAGACGGGGAATCTGAGGTGGGGAATCTGAGGCGGGGAATCAGGCGGGGATTCAGAGGCGGGGATTCAGAGGTGGGAAGAGAGATGTGGGAATGGAGAGGCGGGGAAAGAGCCAGGGACTGAAGCAGGGAATCGGAGTCGGGGAATCAGAGTCGGGGAATCAGAGTCGGGGAATCAGAGGCGGGGAATCAGAGGCGGGGAATCAGAGGCGGGGAATCAGAGGCGGGGAATCAGAGGCGGGGAATCAGAGGCGGGGAATCAGAGGCGGGGAATCAGAGGCGGGGAATCAGAGGAGGGGAATCAGAGGCGGGGAATCAGAGGCGGGGAAACAGAGTCGGGGAATCAGAGGCGGGGAATCAGAGGGCGGAAAAGAGATGTGGGGAAAGAGAGGCAGGGAAAGAGGCGCGGAAATGGACGCAGGGAAAGAGAGGCGGGGTATCAGATGTGGGGAATTCAAGGCGGGGAATCAGAGGCGGGGAAAGAGATGTGGGGAAAGAGAGGCAGGGAAAGAGGCAAGGAAATAGAGGCGGGGAATCAGAGGTGGGGAATCAGAGGCGGGGAATCAGAGGCAGGGAATCTGAGGCGGGGAATCTGAGGCGGGGAATCAGAGGCGTGGAATCAGAGGGGGGAATAGAGATGTGGGAAAAGAGAGGCGGCGAAAGGGAGGCGGGGAAAGAGTCAGAGACTCTGAAGCAGGGAATCGGAGTCGGGGAATCAGAGGTGGGGAATCAGAGGCGGGGAATCAGAGGAGGGAATCAGAGGCGGGAATCAGAGACGGGGAATCAGAGGCGGAGAATCAGAGGCGGAGAATCAGAGGCGGGGAATCAGAGGCGGGGAATCAGAGGCGGGGAATCAGAGGCGGGGAATCAGAGGTGGGGAATCAGAGTCGGGGAATCAGAGTCGGGGAATCAGTGTCAGGGAATCAGAGTCGGGGAATCAGAGGCAGGGAATCAGAGGCAGGGAATCAGAGGCGGGGAATCAGAGTCGTGGTTTCAGAGGCGGGGAATCTGAGGCGGGGAATCAGAGGCGGGGAAAGAGATGTGGGAAAAGAGAGGCAGGGAAAGAGGCACAAAAATAGTGGCAGGGAATGAGAGGCGGGGAATCAGAGTCATGGTATCAGAGGCGGGGAATCTGAGGCGGGGAATCAGAGGCGGGGAAAGAGATGTGGGAAAAGAGAGGCAGAGAAGGAGGCACGAAAATAGTGGCAGTGAAAGAGAGGCGGGGAATCAGAGGCGGGGAATCAGAGTCATGGTATCAGAGGCGGGGAATCTGAGGAGGGGAATCAGAGGCGTGGAATCAGAGGCGTGGAATCAGAGACGGGGAATCTGAGGTGGGGAATCTGAGGCGGGGAATCAGGCGGGGATTCAGAGGCGGGGATTCAGAGTCGGGTAATCAGAGGCGGGGAATCAGAGGCGGGGAATCAGAGTCGGGGAATCAGAGGCGGAGAAAAGGCGGCGTGGAATCAGAGGCGGGGAATCAGAGGCGGGGAATTTGAGGTGGGGAATAAGAGGCTGGGAATCAGAGGGCGGAAAAGAGATGTGGGGAAAGAGAGGCAGGGAAAGAGGCGCGGAAATAGATGCAGGGAAAGAGAGGAGGGGTATCAGATGCGGGGAATCCGAGGCAGGAAAAGAGATGTGGGGAAAGAGAGGCCGGGAAAGAGGCACGGAAAGAGAGGCGGGAAATCAGAGGTGGGGTATCAGAGGCAGGGAATCAGAGGCGGAGAAAAGGCGGCGTGGAATCAGAGGCGGGGAATCAGAGGCGGGGAATTTGAGGTGGGGAATCCGAGGCAGGGAATCAGAGGCGGGGAATCAGAGGCGGGGAATCAGAGGCATGGAATCAGAGGCGGGTTATCAGAGTGGGCAAATGAGATGTGGGAAACTAGATGCAGAGAAAGAGGCACCGAAATAGAGGCAGGCAAAGAGAGGCAGGGTATCAGATGCAGGGAATCAGAGGCGGGGAATCAGAGATACGGAAAGAGAGGCGTGGAATCAGAGGCGCGGAATCAGAGGCAGGGAAAGAGAGGCAGGGAATGAGAGGCAGGGAATGAGAGGCAGGGAATCAGAGGCAGGGAATCAGAGGCAGGGAATCAGAGGCAGGGAATCAGAGGCAGGCAATCAGAGGCGGGGAATCAGAGGCGGGGAATCAGAGGCGGGGAATCAGAGGCGGGGAATCAGAGGCGGGGAATCAGAGGCGGGGAATCAGAGGCGGGGAATCCGAGGCGGGGAATCCGAGGCGGGGAATCAGAGGCGGGGAATCAGAGGCGGGGAATCAGAGGCGGGGAATCAGAGGCGGGGAATCAGAGACGGGGAATCTGAGGTGGGGAATCTGAGGCGGGGAATCAGGCGGGGATTCAGAGGCGGGGATTCAGAGGGGGGAAGAGAGATGTGGGAATGGAGAGGCGGGGAAAGAGCCAGGGACTGAAGCAGGGAATCGGAGTCGGGGAATCAGAGTCGGGGAATCAGAGTCGGGGAATCAGAGGCGGGGAATCAGAGGCGGGGAATCAGAGGCGGGGAATCAGAGGCGGGGAATCAGAGGAGGGGAATCAGAGGAGGGGAATCAGAGGCGGGGAATCAGAGGCGGGGAATCAGAGGCGGGGAATCAGAGGCGGGGAATAAGAGGCGGGGAATCAGAGGCGGGGAATCTGAGGTGGGGAATCAGAGGGTGGAAAAGAGATGTGGGGAAAGAGAGGCCGGGAAAGAGGCACGGAAAGAGAGGCGGGAAATGAGAGGTGGGGTATCAGAGGCGAGGAATCAGAGGCGGGGAATCAGAGGCGGGGAATCAGAGGCGGGGAATCAGAGGCGGGGAATCAGAGGCGGGGAATCAGAGACGGGGAATCTGAGGTGGGGAATCTGAGGCGGGGAATCAGGCGGGGATTCAGAGGCGGGGATTCAGAGGGGGGAAGAGAGATGTGGGAATGGAGAGGCGGGGAAAGAGCCAGGGACTGAAGCAGGGAATCGGAGTCGGGGAATCAGAGTCGGGGAATCAGAGTCGGGGAATCAGAGGCGGGGAATCAGAGGCGGGGAATCAGAGGCGGGGAATCAGAGGCGGGGAATCAGAGGAGGGGAATCAGAGGAGGGGAATCAGAGGCGGGGAATCAGAGGCGGGGAATCAGAGGCGGGGAATCAGAGGCGGGGAATAAGAGGCGGGGAATCAGAGGCGGGGAATCTGAGGTGGGGAATCAGAGGGTGGAAAAGAGATGTGGGGAAAGAGAGGCCGGGAAAGAGGCACGGAAAGAGAGGCGGGAAATGAGAGGTGGGGTATCAGAGGCGGAGAAAAGGCGGCGTGGAATCAGAGGCGGGGAATCAGAGGCGGGGAATTTGAGGTGGGGAATAAGAGGCGGGGAATCAGAGGGCAGAAAAGAGATGTGGGGAAAGAGAGGCAGGGAAAGAGGCGCGGAAATAGACGCAGGGAAAGAGAGGCGGGGTATCAGAGGTGGGGAATCAGAGGTGGGGAATCAGAGGCGGGGAATCAGAGGCGGGGAATCAGAGGCGGGGAATCAGAGGCGGGGAATCAGAGTCGGGGAATCAGAGGTGGGGAATCAGAGTCGGGGAATCAGAGGCGGGGAATCAGAGTCGGGGAATCAGAGTCGGGGAATCAGAGGTGGGGAATCAGAGTCGGGGAATCAGAGGCAGGGAATCAGAGGCGGGGAATCAGAGGCGGAGAATCAGAGGTGGATAATCAGAGGCGAGGAATCAGAGGCGGGGAATCAGTGGGCGGAAATGAGATGTGGGAAAAGAGAGGCAGAGAAAGAGGCAAGAAAATAGTGGCAGGGAAAGAGAGGCGGGGAATCAGAGGCGGAGAATCATAGGCGGGGAACCAGAGGCGGGGAAGCAGAGGCTGAAATTAAAAGGGGGTGAATCAGAGGGGGGAAAAGAGATGTGGGGAAAGAAGGGCAGGGAAAGAGCCAGGGAAAGAGCCAGGGACTCTGAAGCAGGGAATCGGAGGCAGGGAAACAGAGGAAGGGAATCAGAGTCGGAGAAATGGAGGCGGGGAATCCGAGGCAGGGAATCAGAGGCAGGAAAAGAGATGTGGGGAAAGAGAGGCACGGAAAGAGAGGCGGGAAATCAGAGGTGGGGAATCAGAGGCGGGGAATCAGAGGCGGGGAATCAGAGGCGGGGAATCAGAGGCGGGGAAACAGAGGCTTGGACTCAGAGGGCGGAAATGAGATGTGGGAAAAGAGAGGCAGAGAAGGAGGCACGAAAATAGTGGCAGGGAAAGAGAGGCAGGGAAAGAGAGGCGGGGGATCAGAGGCAGCGAATCAGAGGCGGCGAATCAGAGGCGGGGAATCAGAGGCGGGGAATCAGAGGCGGGGAACCAGAGGCGGGGAATCAGAGGCGGGGAATCAGAGGCGGGGAATCAGAGGCGGGGAATCACAGGCGGGGAATCAGATATGGGGAATCAGAGGCGGGGAATCAGAGGCGGGGAATCAGAGGCAGGGAATCAGACGCGGGGAATCAGAGGTGGGCAATCATAGGCGGGGAATCAGATATGGGGAATCAGAGGCGGGGAATCAGAGGCGGGGAAACAGAGGCGGGGAATCAGATATGGGGAATCAGAGGTGGGGCATCAGAGGTTGTGAATCACAGATGGGGAATTAGAGGCGGGGAATCAGAGGCAGGGAATCAGAGGCGGGGAATCTGAGGTGGTGAATCAAAGGCTGAGTTTCAAAGGGGGTGAATCAGAGGGGGAAATGAGATGTGGGGAAAGAGAAGCCGGGAAAGAGCCAGAGACTCTGAAGCAGGGAATCGGAGGCGGGGAAACAGAGGCAGGGAATCAGAGTCGGAGAAACGGAGGTGGGGAATCAGAAGCGGGGAATCAGAGGTCGGAGAAAGAGATGTGGGAAAAGAGAGGCAGAGAAGGAGGCACAAAAATAGTGGCAGGGAAAGAGAGGCGGGGAATCAGGGGCGGGGAATCAGAGGCGGGGAATCAGAGGCGGGGAATCAGAGGCGGGGAATCAGAGGCGGGGAATCAGAGGCGGGGAATCAGAGGCGGGGATTCAGAGGCGGGGAATCAGAGGCGGGGAATCAGAAGCAGGGAATCAGAGGGCGGAAAACAGATGTGGGGAAAGAAGGGCAGGGAAAGAGCCAGGGAAAGAGCCAGGGAAAGAGCCAGGGACTCTGAAGCAGGGAATCGGAGGCAGGGAAACAGAGGAAGGGAATCAGAGTCGGAGAAATGGAGGCGGGGAATCAGAGGCGGGAAAAGAGATGTGGGAAAAGAGAGGCAGAGAAGGAGGCACAAAAATAGTGGCAGGGAAAGAGAGGCGGGGAATCAGGGGCGAGGAATCAGAGGTGGGGAATCAGAGGCGGAGAATCAGAGGCGGGGAATCAGAGTCATGGTATCAGAGGCGGGGAATCTGAGGAGGGGAATCAGAAGCGGGGAATCAGAGGGTGGAAAAGAGATGTGGGGAAAGAGAGGCAGGGAAAGAGGGGCGCAAATAGACGCAGGGAAAGAGAGGCGGGGTATCAGATGTGGGGAATCCGAGGCGGGGAATCAGAGGCGGGGAATCAGAGGCGGGGAATCAGAGGCGGGGAATCAGAGGCGGGGAATCAGAGGCGGGGAATCAGAGGCGGGGAATCAGAGGCGGGGAATCAGAGGCGGGGAATCAGAGGCGTGGAATCAGAGACGGGGAATCTGAGGTGGGGAATCTGAGGCGGGGAATCAGGCGGGGATTCAGAGGCGGGGATTCAGAGGGGGGAATAGAGATGTGGGAATGGAGAGGCGGGGAAAGAGCCTGGGACTGAAGCAGGGAATCGGAGTCGGGGAATCAGAGGAGGGGAATCAGAGTCGGGGAATCAGAGTCGGGGAATCAGAGGCGGGGAATCAGAGGCGGGGAATCAGAGGCGGGGAATCAGAGGCGGGGAATCAGAGGCGGGGAATCAGAGTCGGGGAATCAGAGGAGGGGAATCAGAGGCGGGGAATCAGAGGCGGGGAATCAGAGGCGGGGAATCAGAGTCGGGGAATCAGAGGAGGGGAATCAGAGGCGGGGAATCTGAGGTGGGGAATCAGAGGGTGGAAAAGAGATGTGGGGAAAGAGAGGCAGAGAAAGAGGCATGGAAATAGACGCAGTGAAAGAGAGGAGGGGTATCAGATGCGGGGAATCCGAGGCAGGAAAAGAGATGTGGGGAAAGAGAGGCCGGGAAAGAGGCACGGAAAGAGAGGCGGGAAATCAGAGGTGGGGTATCAGAGGCAGGGAATCAGAGGCGGAGAAAAGGCGGCGTGGAATCAGAGGCGGGGAATCAGAGGCGGGGAATTTGAGGTGGGGAATAAGAGGCGGGGAATCAGAGGGCAGAAAAGAGATGTGGGGAAAGAGAGGCAGGGAAAGAGGCGCGGAAATAGACGCAGGGAAAGAGAGGCGGGGTATCAGATGTGGGGAATTCAAGGCGGGGAATCAGAGGTGGGGAAAGAGATGTGGGGAAAGAGAGGCCGGGAAAGAGGCACGGAAAGAGAGGCGGGAAATCAGAGGTGGGGAATCAGAGGCGGGGAATCAGAGGAGGTGTATCAGAGGCGGAGAAAAGGCGGCGTGGAATCAGAGGTGGGGAATCAGAGGGCGGAAATGAGGTGTGGGAAAAGAGAGGCAGAGAAGGAGGCACGAAAATAGTGGCAGGGAAAGAGAGGCGGGGAATCAGAGGCGGGGAATCAGAGGCGGGGAATCAGAGGCGGGGAATCAGAGGCGGGGAATCAGAGGCGGGGAACCAGAGGCGGGGAACCAGAGGCGGGGAACCAGAGGCGGGGAACCAGAGGCGGGGAATTAGAGGTGGGGAATCTGAGGTGGTGAATCAAAGACTGAGTTTCAAAGGGGGTGAATCAGAGGGGGGAAATGAGATGTGGGAAACGAGAAGCCGGGAAAGAGCCAGAGACTCTGAAGCAGGGAATCGGAGGCGGGGAAACAGAGGCAGGGAATCAGAGTCGGAGAAACGGAGGTGGGGAATCAGAAGCGGGGAATCAGAGGGCGGAAAAGAGATGTGGGGAAAGAGAGGCAGAGGAAGAGGCGTGGAAATAGACGCAGGGAAAGAGAGGCGGGGTATCAGATGTGGGGGATCTGAGGCGGGGAATCAGAGGTGGGGAAAGAGATGTGGAGAAAGAGAGGCAGGGAAAGAGGCAAGGAAAGAGAGGCGGGGAAAGAGGCACGGAAAGAGAGGTGGGAAATCAGAGGCGGGGAATCAGAGGCGGGGAATCAGAGTCGTGGTATTAGAAGCGGGGAATTTGAGGTGGAGAATCTGAGGCGGGGAATCAGAGGCGTGGAATCCGAGGCGGGGAATCAGAGGCAGGAAAAGAGATGTGCGGAAAGAGAGGCCGGGAAAGAGGAACGGAAAGAGAGGCGGGAAATCAGAGGCAAGGAATCAGAGGCGGGGAATCAGAGTCGTGGTATCAGAGGCAGGGAATCTGAGGCGGGGAATCAGAGGCTGGGAAAGAGATGTGGGGAAAGAGAGGCAGGGAAAGAGGCACAAAAATAGTGGCAGAGAAAGAGAGGCGGGGAATCAGGGGCGGGGAATCAGAAGCGGGGAATCAGAGGGCGGAAAAGAGATGTGGGGAAAGAGAAGCAGGGAAAGAGGCGCGGAAATAGACGCAGGGAAAGAGAGGCGGGGTATCAGATGTGGGGAATCCGAGGCGGGGAATCAGAGGCGGGGAAAGAGATGTGGGGAAAGAGAGGCAGGGAAAGAGGCAAGGAAATAGAGGTGGGGAATCAGAGGCGGGGAATCAGAGGCGGGGATTCAGAGGGGGGGAATCAGAGGCGGGGAATCAGAGGCGGGGAATCAGAGGCGGGGAATCAGAGGCGGGGAATCATAGGCGGGGAATCAGAGGCGGGGAATTAGAGGTAAGGAATCTGAGGTGGTGAATCAAAGGCTGAGATTCAAAGGGGGTGAATCAGAGGGGGGAAAAGAGATGTGGGGAAATAGAAGCCGGGAAAGAGGCAGGGACGCTGAAACAGGGAATCGGAGGTAGGGAAACAGAGGCAGGGAATCAGAGTCGGAGAAACGGAGGTGGGGAATCAGAAGCGGAGAATCAGAGGGCGGAAAAGAGATGTGGGGAAAGAGAGGCAGAGAAAGAGGCGCGGAAATAGACGCAGGGAAAGAGAGGCAGGGTATCAGATGTGGGGGATCTGAGGCGGGGAATCAGAGGTGGGGAAAGAGTGGAGAAAGAGAGGCAGGGAAGGAGGCAAGGAAAGAGAGGCGGGGAAAGAGGCACGGAAAGAGAGGTGGGAAATCAGAGGCGGGGAATCTGAGGCAGGGAATCATAGGCTGGGAAAGAAATGTGGGAAAAGAGAGGCAGAGAAGGAGGCACAAAAATAGTGGCAGGGCAAGAGAGGCGGGGAATCAGAGGTGGGGAATCAGAGGCGGGGAATCAGAGGCGGGGAATCAGAGGCGGGGAATCAGAGGCGGGGAATCAGAGGCGGGGAAAGAGATGTGGGAAAAGAGAGGCAGAGAAGGAGGCACAAAAATAGTGGCAGAGAAAGAGAGGCGGGGAATCAGGGGCGGGGAATCAGAGGTGGGGAATCAGAGGCGGGGAATCAGAGGCGGGGAATCAGAGTCATGGTATCAGAGGCGGGGAATCTGAGGAGGGGAATCAGAGGCGGAGAATCAGAGGCGAGGAATCAGAAGCGGGGAATCAGAGGGCGGAAAAGAGATGTGGGGAAAGAGAGGCAGGGAAAGAGGCGCGGAAATAGACGCAGGGAAAGAGAGGCGGGGTATCAGATGTGGGGAATCCGAGGCGGGGAATCCGAGGCGGGGAATCCGAGGCGGGGAATCCGAGGCGGGGAATCCGAGGCGGGGAATCAGAGACGGGGAATCTGAGGCGGGGAATCAGAGGCGGGGAATCAGAGGCGTGGAATCAGAGACGGGGAATCAGAGTCGTGGTATCAGAAGCGGGGAATTTGAGGTGGAGAATCTGAGGCGGGGAATCAGAGGCGTGGATTCCGAGGCGGGGAATCAGAGGCAGGAAAAGAGATGTGCGGAAAGAGAGGCCGGGAAAGAGGAACGGAAAGAGAGGCGGGAAATCAGAGGCAAGGAATCAGAGGCGGGGAATCAGAGTCGTGGTATCAGAGGCAGGGAATCTGAGGCGGGGAATCAGAGGCTGGGAAAGAGATGTGGGAAAAGAGAGGCAGAGAAGGAGGCACAAAAATAGTGGCAGAGAAAGAGAGGCGGGGAATCAGGGGCGGGGAATCAGAAGCGGGGAATCAGAGGGCGGAAAAGAGATGTGGGGAAAGAGAAGCAGGGAAAGAGGCGCGGAAATAGACGCAGGGAAAGAGAGGCGGGGTATCAGATGTGGGGAATCCGAGGCGGGGAATCAGAGGCGGGGAAAGAGATGTGGGGAAAGAGAGGCAGGGAAAGAGGCAAGGAAATAGAGGTGGGGAATCAGAGGCGGGGAATCAGAGGCGGGGATTCAGAGGGGGGGAATCAGAGGCGGGGAATCAGAGGCGGGGAATCAGAGGCGGGGAATCATAGGCGGGGAATCAGAGGCGGGGAATTAGAGGTAAGGAATCTGAGGTGGTGAATCAAAGGCTGAGATTCAAAGGGGGTGAATCAGAGGGGGGAAAAGAGATGTGGGGAAATAGAAGCCGGGAAAGAGGCAGGGACGCTGAAACAGGGAATCGGAGGTAGGGAAACAGAGGCAGGGAATCAGAGTCGGAGAAACGGAGGTGGGGAATCAGAAGCGGAGAATCAGAGGGCGGAAAAGAGATGTGGGGAAAGAGAGGCAGAGAAAGAGGCGCGGAAATAGACGCAGGGAAAGAGAGGCAGGGTATCAGATGTGGGGGATCTGAGGCGGGGAATCAGAGGTGGGGAAAGAGTGGAGAAAGAGAGGCAGGGAAGGAGGCAAAAAAAGAGAGGCGGGGAAAGAGGCACGGAGAGAGAGGTGGGAAATCAGAGGCGGGGAATCAGAGGCGGGGAATCAGAGGCGGGGAATCAGAGGCGGGGAATCAGAGGCGGGGAATCAGAGGCGGGGAATCAGAGGCAGGAAAAGGGATGTGGGGAAAGAGAGGCCGGGAAAGAGGCACGGAAAGAGAGGCGGGAAATCAGAGGCGGTGAATCAGAGGTGGGGAATCAGAGTCGTATAATCAGAGGCGGGGAATCTGAGGCGGGGAAACAGAGGCGGGGAAACAGAGGCGGGGAATCAGAGGCGGGGAATCAGAGGCGGGGAATCAGAGGCGGGGAATCAGAGGCGGGGAATCAGAGGCGGGGAATCAGAGGCGGGGAATCAGAGGCGTGGAATCAGAGGCGTGGAATCAGAGACGGGGAATCTGAGGTGGGGAATCTGAGGCGGGGAATCAGGCGGGGATTCAGAGGCGGGGATTCAGAGGTGGGAAGAGAGATGTGGGAATGGAGAGGCGGGGAAAGAGCCAGGGACTGAAGCAGGGAATCGGAGTCGGGGAATCAGAGTCGGGGAATCAGAGTCGGGGAATCAGAGGCGGGGAATCAGAGGCGGGGAATCAGAGGCGGGGAATCAGAGGCGGGGAATCAGAGGCGGGGAATCAGAGGCGGGGAATCAGAGGCGGGGAATCAGAGGCGGGGAATCAGAGGCGGGGAATCAGAGGAGGGGAATCAGAGGCGGGGAATCAGAGGCGGGGAAACAGAGTCGGGGAATCAGAGGCGGGGAATCAGAGGGCGGAAAAGAGATGTGGGGAAAGAGAGGCAGGGAAAGAGGCGCGGAAATGGACGCAGGGAAAGAGAGGCGGGGTATCAGATGTGGGGAATTCAAGGCGGGGAATCAGAGGCGGGGAAAGAGATGTGGGGAAAGAGAGGCAGGGAAAGAGGCAAGGAAATAGAGGCGGGGAATCAGAGGTGGGGAATCAGAGGCGGGGAATCAGAGGCAGGGAATCTGAGGCGGGGAATCTGAGGCGGGGAATCAGAGGCGTGGAATCAGAGGGGGGAATAGAGATGTGGGAAAAGAGAGGCGGCGAAAGGGAGGCGGGGAAAGAGTCAGAGACTCTGAAGCAGGGAATCGGAGTCGGGGAATCAGAGGTGGGGAATCAGAGGCGGGGAATCAGAGGAGGGAATCAGAGGCGGGAATCAGAGACGGGGAATCAGAGGCGGAGAATCAGAGGCGGAGAATCAGAGGCGGGGAATCAGAGGCGGGGAATCAGAGGCGGGGAATCAGAGGCGGGGAATCAGAGGTGGGGAATCAGAGTCGGGGAATCAGAGTCGGGGAATCAGTGTCAGGGAATCAGAGTCGGGGAATCAGAGGCAGGGAATCAGAGGCAGGGAATCAGAGGCGGGGAATCAGAGTCGTGGTTTCAGAGGCGGGGAATCTGAGGCGGGGAATCAGAGGCGGGGAAAGAGATGTGGGAAAAGAGAGGCAGGGAAAGAGGCACAAAAATAGTGGCAGGGAATGAGAGGCGGGGAATCAGAGTCATGGTATCAGAGGCGGGGAATCTGAGGCGGGGAATCAGAGGCGGGGAAAGAGATGTGGGAAAAGAGAGGCAGAGAAGGAGGCACGAAAATAGTGGCAGTGAAAGAGAGGCGGGGAATCAGAGGCGGGGAATCAGAGTCATGGTATCAGAGGCGGGGAATCTGAGGAGGGGAATCAGAGGCGTGGAATCAGAGGCGTGGAATCAGAGACGGGGAATCTGAGGTGGGGAATCTGAGGCGGGGAATCAGGCGGGGATTCAGAGGCGGGGATTCAGAGTCGGGTAATCAGAGGCGGGGAATCAGAGGCGGGGAATCAGAGTCGGGGAATCAGAGGCGGAGAAAAGGCGGCGTGGAATCAGAGGCGGGGAATCAGAGGCGGGGAATTTGAGGTGGGGAATAAGAGGCTGGGAATCAGAGGGCGGAAAAGAGATGTGGGGAAAGAGAGGCAGGGAAAGAGGCGCGGAAATAGATGCAGGGAAAGAGAGGAGGGGTATCAGATGCGGGGAATCCGAGGCAGGAAAAGAGATGTGGGGAAAGAGAGGCCGGGAAAGAGGCACGGAAAGAGAGGCGGGAAATCAGAGGTGGGGTATCAGAGGCAGGGAATCAGAGGCGGAGAAAAGGCGGCGTGGAATCAGAGGCGGGGAATCAGAGGCGGGGAATTTGAGGTGGGGAATCCGAGGCAGGGAATCAGAGGCGGGGAATCAGAGGCGGGGAATCAGAGGCATGGAATCAGAGGCGGGTTATCAGAGTGGGCAAATGAGATGTGGGAAACTAGATGCAGAGAAAGAGGCACCGAAATAGAGGCAGGCAAAGAGAGGCAGGGTATCAGATGCAGGGAATCAGAGGCGGGGAATCAGAGATACGGAAAGAGAGGCGTGGAATCAGAGGCGCGGAATCAGAGGCAGGGAAAGAGAGGCAGGGAATGAGAGGCAGGGAATCAGAGGCAGGGAATCAGAGGCAGGGAATCAGAGGCAGGGAATCAGAGGCAGGCAATCAGAGGCAGGGAATCTGAGGCAGGGAATCTGAGGCGGGGAATCTGAGGCGGGGAATCTGAGGCGGGGAACCTGAGGCGGGGAATCTGAGGCGGGGAATCAGAGGCGGGGAATCAGAGGCAGGGAATCTGAGGCAGGGAATCTGAGGCAGGGAATCTGAAGCAGGGAATCTGAGGCAGGGAATCAGAGGCGGGGAATCAGAGGCAGGGAATCAAAGGCAGGGAATCAGATGCAGGGAATCAGAGGCGCGGAATCAGAGGCAGGGAATGAGAGGCAGGGAATCAGAGGCGGGGAATCAGAGGCAGGGAATCAGAGGCAGGGAATCAGAGGCAGGGAATCAGAGGCAGGGAATCAGAGGCAGGCAATCAGAGGCAGGGAATCTGAGGCAGGGAATCTGAGGCAGGGAATCTGAGGCGGGGAATCTGAGTCGGGGAATCTGAGGCGGGGAATCTGAGGCGGGGAATCTGAGGCGGGGAATCAGAGGCGGGGAATCAGAGGCGGGGAATCAGAGGCGGGGAACCAGAGGCGGGGAAGCAGAGGCGGGGAACCAGAGGCGGGGAATCTGAGGCGGGGAATCAGAGGCGTGGAATCAGAGGCGGGGAATCAGAGGCGGGGAATCAGAGGCGGGGAAGCAGAGGCGGGGAAGCAGAGGCGGGGAAGCAGAGGCGGGGAAGCAGAGGCAGGGAATCTGAGGTGGGGAATCAGAGGCTGAGATTCAAAGGGGGAGAATCAGAAGGGGGAAAAGAAATGTAGGGAAAGAGAGGCATGGAAAGAGCCAGGGACTCTGAAGCAGGGAATCGGAGACAGGGAAACAGAGTCGGAGAAACGGAGGCGGGGAATCAGAAGTGGGGAATCAGAGGGCGGAAAAGAGATGTGGGGAAAGAGAGGCAGGGAAAGAGGCGCGGAAATGGACGCAGGGAAAGAGAGGCGGGGTATCAGATGTGGGGAATTCAAGGCGGGGAATCAGAGGCGGGGAAAGAGATGTGGGGAAAGAGAGGCAGGGAAAGAGGCAAGGAAATAGAGGCGGGGAATCAGAGGTGGGGAATCAGAGGCGGGGAATCAGAGGCAGGGAATCTGAGGCGGGGAATCTGAGGCGGGGAATCAGAGGCGTGGAATCAGAGGGGGGAATAGAGATGTGGGAAAAGAGAGGCGGCGAAAGGGAGGCGGGGAAAGAGTCAGAGACTCTGAAGCAGGGAATCGGAGTCGGGGAATCAGAGTCGGGGAATCAGAGGTGGGGAATCAGAGGCGGGAATCAGAGGCGGGGAATCAGAGGCGTGGAATCAGAGGCGGAGAATCAGAGGCGGAGAATCAGAGGCGGGGAATCAGAGGCGGGGAATCAGAGGCGGGGAATCAGAGGCGAGGAATCAGAGGCGGGGAATCAGAGGCGGGGAATCAGAGGCGGGGAATCAGAGGCGGGGAATCAGAGGCGGGGAATCAGAGGCGGGGAATCAGAGGCGGGGAATCAGAGGCGGGGAATCAGAGGCGGGGAAGCAGAGGCGGGGAAGCAGAGGGGGGGAAGCAGAGGCAGGGAATCCGAGGTGGGGAATCAGAGGCTGAGATTCAAAGGGGGAGAATCAGAAGGGGGAAAAGAAATGTAGGGAAAGAGAGGCATGGAAAGAGCCAGGGACTCTGAAGCAGGGAATCGGAGGCAGGGAAACAGAGTCGGAGAAACGGAGGCGGGGAATCAGAAGTGGGGAATCAGAGGGCGGAAAAGAGATGTGGGGAAAGAGAGGCAGGGAAAGAGGCGCGGAAATGGACGCAGGGCAAGAGAGGCGGGGTATCAGATGTGGGGAATTCAAGGCGGGGAATCAGAGGCGGGGAAAGAGATGTGGGGAAAGAGAGGCAGGGAAAGAGGCAAGGAAATAGAGGCGGGGAATCAGAGGTGGGGAATCAGAGGCGGGGAATCAGAGGCGGGGAATCTGAGGCGGGGAATCTGAGGCGGGGAATCAGAGGCGTGGAATCAGAGGGGGGAATAGAGATGTGGGAAAAGAGAGGCGGCGAAAGGGAGGCGGGGAAAGAGTCAGAGACTCTGAAGCAGGGAATCGGAGTCGGGGAATCAGAGTCGGGGAATCAGAGGTGGGGAATCAGAGGGCGGAAAAGAGATGTGGGGAAAGAGAGGCAGGGAAAGAGGCGCGGAAATGGACGCAGGGAAAGAGAGGCGGGGTATCAGATGTGGGGAATTCAAGGCGGGGAATCAGAGGCGGGGAAAGAGATGTGGGGAAAGAGAGGCAGGGAAAGAGGCAAGGAAATAGAGGCGGGGAATCAGAGGTGGGGAATCAGAGGCGGGGAATCAGAGGCAGGGAATCTGAGGCGGGGAATCTGAGGCGGGGAATCAGAGGCGTGGAATCAGAGGGGGGAATAGAGATGTGGGAAAAGAGAGGCGGCGAAAGGGAGGCGGGGAAAGAGTCAGAGACTCTGAAGCAGGGAATCGGAGTCGGGGAATCAGAGTCGGGGAATCAGAGGTGGGGAATCAGAGGCGGGAATCAGAGGCGGGGAATCAGAGGCGGGGAATCAGAGGCGGAGAATCAGAGGCGGAGAATCAGAGGCGGGGAATCAGAGGCGGGGAATCAGAGGCGGGGAATCAGAGGCGGGGAATCAGAGGCGGGGAATCAGAGGCGGGGAATCAGTGGGCGGAAATGAGATGTGGGGAAAGAAGGGCAGGGAAAGAGCCAGGGAAAGAGCCAGGGACTCTGAAGCAGGGAATGGGAGGCAGGGAAACAGAGGAAGGGAATCAGAGTTGGAGAAATGGTGGTGGGGAATCAGAGGCGGGGAATCAGAGGAGGGAATCAGAGGCGGGAATCAGAGGCGGGGAATCAGAGGCGTGGAATCAGAGGCGGAGAATCAGAAGCGGGGAATCAGAGTCGTATTATCTGAGGTGGGGAATCTGAGGTGGGGAATCAGAGGTGGGGAAAGAGATGTGGGAAAAGAGAGGCAGAGAAGGAGGCACGAAAGTAGTGGCAGTGAAAGAGAGGCGGGGAATCAGAGGCGGGGAATCAGAGGCGGGGAATCAGAGGCGGGGAATCAGAGGCGAGGAATCAGAGGCGGGGAATCAGAGGCGGGGAATCAGAGGCGGGGAATCAGAGGCGGGGAATCAGAGGCGGGGAATCAGAGGCGGGGAATCAGAGGCGGGGAATCAGAGGCAGGAAAAGAGATGTGGGAAAAGAGAGGCGGCGAAAGGGAGGCGGGGAAAGAGTCAGAGACTCTGAAGCAGGGAATCGGAGTCGGGGAATCAGAGTCGGGGAATCAGAGGTGGGGAATCAGAGGCGGGGAATCAGAGGCGGGGAATCAGGCGGGGAATCAGAGGCGGGGAATCAGAGGCGGGGAATCAGAGGCGGGGAATCAGAGGCGGGGAATCAGAGGCGGGGAATCAGAGGCGGGGAATCAGAGGCGGGGAATCAGAGGCGGGGAATCAGAGGCGGGGAATCAGAGGCGGGGAATCAGAGGCGGGGAATCAGAGGCGGGGAATCAGAGGCGGGGAAGCAGAGGCGGGGAAGCAGAGGCGGGGAAGCAGAGGCGGGGAATCAGAGGCGGGGAATCAGAGGCGGGAATCTGAGGTGGGGATTCTGAGGTGGGGAATCAGAGGCTGAGATTCAAAGGGGGAGAATCAGAAGGGGGAAAAGAAATGTAGGGAAAGAGAGGCATGGAAAGAGCCAGGGACTCTGAAGCAGGGAATCGGAGGCAGGGAAACAGAGTCGGAGAAACAGAGGCGGGGAATCAGAGGGCGGAAAAGAGATGTGGGGAAAGAGAGGCAGGGAAAGAGGCAAGGAAAGAGAGGCGGGGAAAGAGGCACGGAAAGAGAGGTGGGAAATAAGAGGCGGGGAATCAGAGTCGTATTATCAGAGGCGGGGAATCAGAGGCGGGGTATCAGATGTGGGGAATTCAAGGCGGGGAATCAGAGGCGGGGAAAGAGATGTGGGAAAAGAGAGGCAGAGAATGAGGCACGAAAATAGTGGCAGGGAAAGAGAGGCAGGGAATCAGAGGCGGGGAATCAGAGGCGGGGAATCAGAGGCGGGGAATCAGAGGCGGGGAATCAGAGGCGGGGAATCAGAGGTGGGGAATCAGAGGCAGAAAATCAGAAGCAGGGAATCATAGGCGGGGAATCAGAGTCGGGGAATTTGAGGCGGGGAATCTGAGGCGGGGAATCAGAGGCATGGAATCAGATGGGGGAATAGAGATGTGGCAAAAGAGAGGCGGCGAAAGGGAGGCGGGGAAAGAGTCAGAGACTCTGAAGCAGGGAATCGGAGTCGGGGAATCAGAGTCGGGGAATCAGAGTCGGGGAATCAGAGTCGGGGAATCAGAGTCGGGGAATCAGAGTCGGGGAATCAGAGTCGGGGAATCAGAGTCGGGGAATCAGAGTCGGGGAATCAGAGTCGGGGAATCAGAGGCGGGGAATCAGAGGCGGGGAATCAGAGGCGGGGAATCAGAGGCGGGGAATCAGAGGCGGGGAATCAGAAGTGGGGAATCAGAAGCGGGGAATCAGAGGCGGGGAATCAGAGGCGGGGAATCAGAGGCGGGGAATCAGAGGCGGGGAATCAGAGGCGGGGAATCAGAGGCGGGGAATCAGAGGCGGGGAATCAGAGGCGGGGAATCAGAGTCGTGGTATCAGAAGCGGGGAATTTGAGGTGGAGAATCTGAGGCGGGGAATCAGAGGCGAGGAATCTGAGGCGGGGAATCAGTGGCAGGGAATCTGAGGCGGGGAATTAGAGGGGGGGAATCAGAGGCGGGGAATCAGAGGCGGGGAATCAGAGGCGGGGAATCAGAGGCGGGGAATCAGAGGCGGGGAATCAGAGGCGGGGAATCAGAGGCGGGGAATCAGAGGCGGGGAATCAGAGGCGGGGAATCAGAGGCGGGGAATCAGAGGCGGGGAATCAGAGGCGGGGAATCAGAGGCGGGGAATCAGAGGCGGGGAATCAGAGGCGGGGAATCAGAGGCGGGGAATCAGAGGCGGGGAATCAGAGGCGGGGAATCAGAGGCGGGGAATCAGAGGCGGGGAATCAGAGGCGGGGAATCAGAGGGTGGAAAAGAGATGTGGGGAAAGAGAGGCAGAGAAAGAGGCATGGAAATAGACGCAGTGAAAGACAGGAGGGGTATCAGATGCGGGGAATCCGAGGCGGGGAATCAGAGGCAGGAAAAGAGATGTGGGGAAAGAGAGGCCGGGAAAGAGGCACGGAAAGAGAGGCGGGAAATCAGAGGTGGGGTATCAGAGGCGAGGAATCAGAGGCGGGGAATCAGAGGCTTGGACTCAGAGGAGGTGTATCAGAGGCGGAGAAAAGGCGGCGTGGAATCAGAGGCGGGGAATCAGAGGCGGGGAATTTGAGTTGGGGAATAAAAGGCGGGGAATCAGAGGGCGGAAAAGAGATGTGGGGAAAGAGAGGCAGGGAAAGAGGCGCGGAAATAGACGCAGGGAAAGAGAGGCGGGGTATCAGATGTGGGGAATCAGAGTCGTGGTATCAGAGGCAGGGAATCTGAGGCGGGGAATTAGAGGCTGGGAAAGAGATGTGGGAAAAGAGAGGCATAGAAGGAGGCACAAAAACAGTGGCAGAGAAAGAGAGGCGGGGAATCAGGGGCGGGGAATCAGAGGCGGGGAATCAGAGGCGGGGATTCAGAGGGGGGGAATCAGAGGCGGGGAATCAGAGGCGGGGAATCAGAGGCGGGGAATCAGAGGCGGGGAATCAGAGGCGGGGAATCAGAGGCGGGGAATCAGAGGAGGGGAATCAGAGGCGGGGAATCAGAGGCGGGGAATCAGAGGCGGGGAATTAGAGGTAAGGAATCTGAGGTGGTGAATCAAAGGCTGAGATTCAAAGGGGTTGAATCAGAGGGGGGAAAAGAGATGTGGGGAAATAGAAGCCGGGAAAGAGCCAGAGACTCTGAAGCAGGGAATCGGAGGCGGGGAAACAGAGGCAGGGAATCAGAGTCGGAGAAACGGAGGTGGGGAATCAGAAGCGGAGAATCAGAGGGCGGAAAAGAAATGTGGGGAAAGAGAGGCAGGGAAAGAGGCACGGAAAGAGAGGCGGGAAATCAGAGGTGGGGTATCAGAGGCGAGGAATCAGAGGCGGGGAATCAGAGGCGGGGAATCAGAGGCGGGGAATCAGAGGCGGGGAATCAGAGGCGGGGAATTAGATGTAAGGAATCTGAGGTGGTGAATCAAAGGCTGAGATTCAAAGGGGGTGAATCAGAGGGGGGAAAAGAGATGTGGGGAAATAGAAGCCGGGAAAGAGCCAGAGACGCTGAAGCAGGGAATCGGAGGCGGGGAAACAGAGGCAGGGAATCAGAGTCGGAGAAACGGAGGTGGGGAATCAGAAGCGGAGAAACAGAGGGCGGAAAAGAGATGTGGGGAAAGAGAGGCAGAGAAAGAGGCGCGGAAATAGACGCAGGGAAAGAGAGGCAGGGTATCAGATGTGGGGGATCTGAGGCGGGGAATCAGAGGTGGGGAAAGAGTGGAGAAAGAGAGGCAGGGAAGGAGGCAAGGAAAGAGAGGCGGGGAAAGAGGCACGGAAAGAGAGGTGGGAAATCAGAGGCGGGGAATCTGAGGCGGGGAATCATAGGCTGGGAAAGAGATGTGGGAAAAGAGAGGCAGAGAAGGAGGCACAAAAATAGTGGCAGGGAAAGAGAGGCGGGGAATCAGGGGCGAGGAATCAGAGGTGGGGAATCAGAGGCGGGGAATCAGAGGCGGAGAATCAGAGGCGGGGAATCAGAGGCGGGGAATCAGAGGCGGGGAAGCAGAGGCGGGGAAGCAGAGGCGGGGAAGCAGAGGCGGGGAAGCAGAGGCGGGGAATCAGAGGCGGGGAATTTGAGGTGGGGATTCTGAGGTGGGAAATCAGAGGCTGAGATTGAAAGGGGGAGAATCAGAAGGGGGAAAAGAAATGTGGGGAAAGAGAGGCATGGAAAGAGCCAGGGACTCTGAAGCAGGGAATCGGAGGCAGGGAAACAGAGTCGGAGAAACGGAGGCGGGGAATCAGAAGCGGGGAATCAGAGGGTGGAAAAGAGATGTGGGGAAAGAGAGGCAGGGAAAGAGGCGCGGAAATAGACGCAGGGAAAGAGAGGCGGAGTATCAGATGTGGGGAATTCAAGGCGGGGAATCAGAGGCGGGGAAAGAGATGTGGGGAAAGAGAGGCAGGGAAAGAGGCAAGGAAATAGAGGTGGGGAATCAGAGGCAGGGAATCAGAGGCGGAGATCCAGAGGCAGGGAATCTGAGGCGGGGAATCTGAGGCGGGGAATCAGAGGCGTGGAAGCAGAGGGGGGAATAGAGATGTGGGAAAAGAGAGGCGGCGAAAGGGAGGCGGGGAAAGAGTCAGAGACTCTGAAACAGGGAATCGGAGTCGGGGAATCAGAGGCGGGGAATCAGAGTCGGGGAATCAGAGGCAGGGAATCAGAGGCGGAGAATCAGAGGCGGGGAATCAGAGGCGGGGAATCAGTGGGCGGAAATGAGATGTGGGAAAAGAGAGGCAGAGAAAGAGGCACGAAAATAGTGGCAGGGAAAGAGAGGCGGGGAATCAGAGGCGGGGAACCACAGGCGGGGAATCAGAGGCTGAAATTAAAAGGGGGTGAATCAGAGGGGGGAAAAGAGATGTGGGGAAAGAAGGGCAGGGAAAGAGCCAGGGAAAGAGCCAGGGACTCTGAAGCAGGGAATCGGAGGCAGGGAAACAGAGGAAGGGAATCAGAGTGGGAGAAATGGAGGCGGGGAATCAGAGGCGGGGATTCAGAGGCGGGGAAGCAGAGGCGGGGAATCAGAGGCGGGGAATCAGAGGCGGGGAATCTGAGGTGGGGATTCTGAGGCAGGGAATCTGAGGTGGGGAATCTGAGGTGGGGAATCCGAGGCTGAGATTCAAAGGGAGAGAATCAGAAGGGGGAAAAGATATGTAGGGAAAGAGAGGCATGGAAAGAGCCAGGGACTCTGAAGCAGGGAATCGGAGGCAGGGAAACAGAGTCGGAGAACGGAGGCGGGGAATCAGAAGCGGGGAATCAGAGGGCGGAAAAGAGATGTGGGGAAAGAGAGGCAGGGAAAGAGGCGCGGAAATAGACGCAGGGAAAGAGAGGCGGGGTATCAGATGTGGGGAATTCAAGGCGGGGAAAGAGATGTGGGGAAAGAGAGGTAGGGAAAGAGGCAAGGAAATAGAGGCGGGGAATCAGAGGTGGGGATTCAGAGGCAGGGAATCAGAGGGGGGGAATCAGAGGCAGGGAATCTGAGGCAGGGAATCAGAGGTGGGGAGTCTGTCGGGGAATCAGAGGCGTGGAATCAGAGGGGGGAATAGAGATGTGGGAAAAGAGAGGCGGCGAAAGGGAGGCGGGGAAAGAGTCAGAGACTCTGAAGCAGGGAATCGGAGTCGGGGAATCAGAGTCGGGGAATCAGAGGCGGGGAATAAGAGGCAGGGAATCAGAGGCGGAGAATCAGAGGCGGGGAACCAGAGGCGGGGAATCAGAGGCTGAAATTAAAAGAGGGTGAACCAGAGGGGGGAAAAGAGATGTGGGGAAAGAAGGGCAGGGAAAGAGCCAGGGAAAGAGCCAGGGACTCTGAAGCAGGGAATCGGAGGCAGGGAATCGGAGGCAGGAAAACAGAGGAAGGGAATCAGAGTCGGAGAAATGGAGGCGGGGAATCAGAAGCGGGGAATCAGAAGCGGGGAATCAGAGGACGGAAAAGAGATGTGGCGAAAGAGAGGCAGAGAAAGAGAGGCGGGTTATCAGATGTGTGCAATCCGAGGCAAGGAATCAGAGGCGTGGAATCAGAGGCGTGGAATCTAAGGTGGGGAATCGGAGTCGGGGAATCAGAGTCATGGAATCAGAGGCGGGGAATCAGAGTTGGGGAATCAGAGTCGGGGAATCAGAGGAGGGGAATCAGAGGCGGGGAATCAGAGGCGGGGAATCAGAGGCGGGGTATCAGAGGCGGGGTATCAGAGGCGGGGTATCAGAGGCAGAGGAACGGAGGCGTGGAATCAGAGGTGGGGAATCAGAGGGCAGAAAAGAGATGTGGGGAAAGAGAGGCAGAGAAAGAGGCGTGGAAATAGACGCAGTGAAAGAGAGGAGGGGTATCAGATGCGGGGAATCCGAGGCGGGGAATCAGAGGCAGGAAAAGAGATGTGGGGAAAGAGAGTCCGGGAGAGAGGCACGGAAAGAGAGGCGGGAAATCAGAGGTGGGGAATCAGAGGCGGGGAATCAGATGCGGGGAATCCGAGGCGGGGAATCAGAGGGCGGAAATGAGATGTGGGAAAAGAGAGGCAGAGAAGGAGGCACGAAAATAGTGGCAGGGAAAGAGAGGCAGGGAATCAGAGGCGGGGAATCAGAGGCGGGGAATCAGAGGCGGGGAATCAGAGGCGGGGAATCAGAGGGGGGAATAGAGATGTGGGAAAAGAGAGGCAGAGAAAGAGGCACGAAAATAGTGGCAGGGAAAGAGAGGCGGGGAATCACAGGCGGGGAATCACAGGCGGGGAACCAGAGGCGGGGAATCAGAGGCTGAAATTAAAAGAGGGTGAATCAGAGGGGGGAAAAGAGATGTGGGGAAAGAAGGGCAGGGAAAGAGCCAGGGAAAGAGCCAGGGACTCTGAAGCAGGGAATCGGAGGCAGGGAATCGGTGGCAGGGAAACAGAGGAAGGGAATCAGAGTCGGAGAAATGGAGGCGGGGAATCAGAAGCGGGGAATCAGAAGCGGGGAATCAGAGGACGGAAAAGAGATGTGGGGAAAGAGAGGCAGAGAAAGAGGCGTGGAAATAGACGCAGTGAAAGAGAGGAGGGGTATCAGATGCGGGGAATCCGAGGCGGGGAATCAGAGGCGGGGAATCAGAGGAGGAGAATCAGAGGAGGAGAATCAGAGGCGGGGAATCAGATGCGGGGAATCCGAGGCGGGGAATCAGAGCCAGGAAAAGAGATGTGGGGAAAGAGAGGCCGGGAAAGAGGCACGGAAAGAGAGGTGGGAAATCAGAGGTGGGGAATCAGAGGCGGGGAATCAGAGGCGGGGAATCAGAGGTGGGGAATCAGAGGGCGGAAATGAGATGTGGGAAAAGAGAGGCAGAGAAGGAGGCACGAAAATAGTGGCAGGGAAAGAGAGGCAGGGAATCAGAGGCGGGGAATCAGAGGCGGGAAATCAGAGGCGGGGAATCAGAGGGCGGAAAAGAGATGTGGGGAAAGAGAGGCAGAGAAAGAGGCGTGGAAATAGACGCAGGGAAAGAGAGGCGGGGTATCAGATGTGGGGGATCCGAGGCGGGGAATCAGAGGTGGGGAAAGAGATGTGGAGAAAGAGAGGCAGGGAAAGAGGCAAGGAAAGAGAGGCGGGGAAAGAGGCACGGAAAGAGAGGTGGGAAATGAGAGGCGGGGAATCAGAGTCGTATTATCTGAGGTGGGGAATCTGAGGCGGGGAATCAGAGGCGGGGAAAGAGATGTGGGAAAAGAGAGGCAGAGAATGAGGCACGAAAATAGTGGCAGGGAAAGAGAGGCAGGGAATCAGAGGCGGGGAATCAGAGGCGGGGAATCAGAGGCGGGGAATCAGAGGCGGGGAATCAGAGGCGGGGAAGCAGAGGCGGGGAATCAGAGGCGGGGAATCAGAGGCGGGGAATCAGAGGCGGGGAATCAGAGGCGGAGAATCAGAGGCGGGGAATCAGAGGCGGGGAAAGAGATGTGGGAAAAGAGAGGCAGAGAAAGAGGCGTGGAAATAGACGCAGTGAAAGCGAGGAGGGGTATCAGATGCGGGTTATCCGAGGCGGGGAATCAGAGGCAGGAAAAGAGATGTGGGGAAAGAGAGGCAGAGAAAGAGGCGTGGAAATAGACGCAGGGAAAGAGAGGCAGGGTATCAGATGTGGGGGATCCGAGGCGGGGAATCAGAGGTGGGGAAAGAGATGTGGAGAAAGAGAGGCAGGGAAAGAGGCAAGGAAAGAGAGGCGGGGAAAGAGGCAAGGAAAGAGAGGCGGGGAATCAGAGGCGGGGAATCAGAGTCGTGGTATCAGAAGCGGGGAATTTGAGGTGGAGAATCTGAGGCGGGGAATCAGAGGCGTGGAATCCGAGGCGGGGAATCAGAGGCAGGAAAAGAGATGTGGGGAAAGAGAGGCCGGGAAAGAGGCACGGAAAGAGAGGCGGGAAATCAGAGGCGAGGAATCAGAGGCGGGGAATCAGAGTCGTGGTTTCAGAGGCGGGGAATCAGAGGCGGGGAAGCAGATGCGGGGAAGCAGAGGCGGGGAAGCAGACGCGGGGAAGCAGACGCGGGGAAGCAGAGGCGGGGAAGCAGAGGCGGGGAATCAGAGGCGGGGAATTTGAGGTGGGGATTCTGAGGTGGGAAATCAGAGGCTGAGATTGAAAGGGGGAGAATCAGAAGGGGGAAAAGAAATGTGGGGAAAGAGAGGCATGGAAAGAGCCAGGGACTCTGAAGCAGGGAATCGGAGGCAGGGAAAGAGTCGGAGAAACGGAGGCGGGGAATCAGAAGCGGGGAATCAGAGGGTGGAAAAGAGATGTGGGGAAAGAGAGGCAGGGAAAGAGGCGCGGAAATAGACGCAGGGAAAGAGAGGCGGAGTATCAGATGTGGGGAATTCAAGGCGGGGAATCAGAGGCGGGGAAAGAGATGTGGGGAAAGAGAGGCAGGGAAAGAGGCAAGGAAATAGAGGTGGGGAATCAGAGGCAGGGATTCAGAGGCGGAGATCCAGAGGCAGGGAATCTGAGGCGGCGAATCTGAGGCGGGGAATCAGAGGCGTGGAATCAGAGGGGGGAATAGAGATGTGGGAAAAGAGAGGCGGCGAAAGGGAGGCGGGGAAAGAGTCAGAGACTCTGAAACAGGGAATCTGAGTCGGGGAATCAGAGTCGGGGAAAGAGATGTGGGGAAAGAGAGGCAGGGAAAGAGGCGCGGAAATAGACGCAGGGAAAGAGAGGCGGGGTATCAGATGTGGGGAATCTGAAGTGGAAAATCTGAGGCGGGGAATCAGAGGCGTGGAATCCGAGGCGGGGCATCAGAGGCAGGAAAAGAGATGTGGGGAAAGAGAGGCCGGGAAAGAGGTACGGAAAGAGAGGCAGGAAATCAGAGGCGGTGAATCAGAGGCGGGGAATCAGAGGCGGGGAATCAGAGTCGTATTATCTGAGGCGGGGAATCGGAGGCAGGGAAACAGAGGCGGGGAAAGAGATGTGGGAAAAGAGAGGCAGAGAAGGAGGCACAAAAATAGTGGCAGGGAAAGAGAGGCGGGGAATCAGGGGCGGGGAATGAGAGGCGGGGAATCAGAGGCGTGGAATCAGAGGCGGGGAATCAGAGGCGGGGAATCAGAGTCATGGTATCAGAGGCGGGGAATCAGAGGCGGGGAATCAGAGGCGGGGAAAGAGATGTGGGGAAAGAGAGGCGGGGAAAGAGGCGCGGAAATAGACGAAGGGAAAGAGAGGCGGGGTATCAGATGTGGGGAATCCGAGGCGGGGAATCAGAGGCGGGGAAAGAGATGTGGGGAAAGAGAGGCAGGGAAAGAGGCGCGGAAATAGACGCAGGGAAAGAGAGGCGGGGTATCAGATGTGGGGAATCTGAGGTGGAAAATCTGAGGCGGGGAATCAGAGGCGTGGAATCCGAGGCGGGGCATCAGAGGCAGGAAAAGAGATGCGGGGAAAGAGAGGCCGGGAAAGAGGCACGGAAAGAGAGGCAGGAAATCAGAGGCGGTGAATCACAGGCGGGGAATCAGAGGCGGGGAATCAGAGTCGTATTATCTGAGGCGGGGAATCGGAGGCAGGGAATCAGAGGCGGGGAAAGAGATGTGGGAAAAGAGAGGCAGAGAAGGAGGCACGAAAATAGTGGCAGGGAAAGAGAGGCAGGGAATCAGAGGCAGGGAATCAGAGGCGGGGAATCAGAGGCGGGGAATCAGAGGCGGGGAATCAGAGGCGGGGAATCAGAGGCGGGGAATCAGAGGCGGGGAATCAGAGGCGGGGAATCAGAGGCGGGGAATCAGAGGCGGGGAAGCAGAGGCGGGGAAGCAGAGGCGGGGAAGCAGACGCGGGGAAGCAGAGGCGGGGAAGCAGAGGCGGGGAATCAGAGGCGGGGAATTTGAGGTGGGGATTCTGAGGTGGGAAATCAGAGGCTGAGATTGAAAGGGGGAGAATCAGAAGGGGGAAAAGAAATGTGGGGAAAGAGAGGCATGGAAAGAGCCAGGGACTCTGAAGCAGGGAATCGGAGGCAGGGAAACAGAGTCGGAGAAACGGAGGCGGGGAATCAGAAGCGGGGAATCAGAGGTTGGAAAAGAGATGTGGGGAAAGAGAGGCAGGGAAAGAGGCGCGGAAATAGACGCAGGGAAAGAGAGGCGGAGTATCAGATGTGGGGAATTCAAGGCGGGGAATCAGAGGCGGGGAAAGAGATGTGGGGAAAGAGAGGCAGGGAAAGAGGCAAGGAAATAGAGGTGGGGAATCAGAGGCAGGGAATCAGAGGCGGATATCCAGAGGCAGGGAATCTGAGGCGGCGAATCTGAGGCGGGGAATCACAGGCGTGGAATCAGAGGGTGGAATAGAGATGTGGGAAAAGAGAGGCGGCGAAAGGGAGGCGGGGAAAGAGTCAGAGACTCTGAAACAGGGAATCTGAGTCGGGGAATCAGAGTCGGGGAATCAGAGGCGGGGAATCAGAGGCGGGGAATCAGAGGCGGGGAATCAGAGGCGGGGAATCAGAGGCGGGGAATCAGAGGCGGGGAATCAGAGGCGGGGAATCAGAGGCGGGGAATCAGAGTCGTGGTTTCAGAGGCGGGGAATCTGAGGCGGGGAATCAGAGGCGGGGAAAGAGATGTGGGAAAAGAGAGGCAGGGAAAGAGGCACAAAAATAGTGGCAGGGAAAGAGAGGCGGGGAATCAGATGCGTGGAATCAGAGGCGGGGAATCAGAGGCGGGGAATCAGAGGCGGGAAATCAGAGGCGGGGAATCAGTGTCAGGGAATCAGAGTCGGGGAATCAGAGGTGGGGAAGCAGAGGCAGGGAATCAGAGGCGGGGAATCAGAGGCGGGGAATCAGAGTCGGGGAATCAGAGGCAGGGAATCAGAGGCGGAGAATCAGAGGCGGGGAATCAGAGGCGGGGAATCAGAGGTGGGGAATCAGAGGCGGGGAATCAGAGTCGGGGAATCAGAGGCGGGAAATCAGAGGCGGGGAATCAGAGGCGGGGAATCAGAGGCGGGGAATCAGAGGTGGGGAATCAGAGGCGGGGAATCAGAGGCGCGGAATCAGAGGCGGGGAATCAGAGGCGGGGAATCAGAGGTGGGGAATCAGAGGCGGGGAATCAGAGGCGGGGAATCAGAGTCGGGGAATCAGAGGCAGGGAATCAGAGGCGGGGAATCAGTGGGCGGAAATGAGATGTGGGAAAAGAGAGGCAGAGAAAGAGGCACGAAAATAGTGGCAGGGAAAGAGAGGCGGGGAATCAGAGGCGGGGAACCACAGGCGGGGAATCAGAGGCTGAAATTAAAAGGGGGTGAATCAGAGGGGGGAAAAGAGATGTGGGGAAAGAAGGGCAGGGAAAGAGCCAGGGAAAGAGCCAGGGACTCTGAAGCAGGGAATCGGAGGCAGGGAAACAGAGGAAGGGAATCAGAGTGGGAGAAATGGAGGCGGGGAATCAGAGGCGGGGATTCAGAGGCGGGGAAGCAGAGGCGGGGAATCAGAGGCGGGGAATCAGAGTCGGGGAATCAGAGTCGGGGAATCAGTGTCAGGGAATCAGAGGCGGGGAATCAGTGGGCGGAAGTGAGATGTGGGAAAAGAGAGGCAGAGAAAGAGGCACGAAAATAGTGGCAGGGAAAGAGAGGCGGGGAATCAGAGGCGGGGAATCAGAGGCGGGGAATCTGAGGTGGGGATTCTGAGGCAGGGAATCTGAGGTGGGGAATCTGAGGTGGGGAATCCGAGGATGAGATTCAAAGGGAGAGAATCAGAAGGGGGAAAAGATATGTAGGGAAAGAGAGGCATGGAAAGAGCCAGGGACTCTGAAGCAGGGAATCGGAGGCAGGGAAACAGAGTCGGAGAACGGAGGCGGGGAATCAGAAGCGGGGAATCAGAGGGCGGAAAAGAGATGTGGGGAAAGAGAGGCAGGGAAAGAGGCGCGGAAATAGACGCAGGGAAAGAGAGGCGGGGATTCAGAGGGGGGGAATCAGAGGCGGGGAATCAGAGGCAGGGAATCTGAGGTGGGGAATAGAGATGTGGGAAAAGAGAGGCGGCGAAAGGGAGGCGGGGAAAGAGTCAGAGACTCTGAAGCAGGGAATCGGAGTCGGGGAATCAGAGTCGGGGAATCAGAGGCAGGGAATCAGAGGCGGGGAATCAGAGGCGGGGAATCAGAGGCGGGGAATCAGAGGCGGGGAATCAGAGGCGGGGAAAGAGATGTGGGAAAAGAGAGGCAGGGAAAGAGGCGCGGAAATAGACGCAGGGAAAGAGAGGCGGGGATTCAGAGGGGGGGAATCAGAGGCGGGGAATCAGAGGCGGGGAATCAGAGGCGGGAAATCAGAGGCGGGGAATCAGAGGCGGGGAATCAGAGGCGGGGAATCAGAGGCGGGGAAGCAGAGGCGGGGAAGCAGAGGCGGGGAAGCAGAGGCGGGGAAGCAGAGGCGGGGAATCAGAGGCGGGGAATTTGAGGTGGGGATTCTGAGGTGGGAAATCAGAGGCTGAGATTGAAAGGGGGAGAATCAGAAGGGGGAAAAGAAATGTGGGGAAAGAGAGGCATGGAAAGAGCCAGGGACTCTGAAGCAGGGAATCGGAGGCAGGGAAACAGAGTCGGAGAAACGGAGGCGGGGAATCAGAAGCGGGGAATCAGAGGGTGGAAAAGAGATGTGGGGAAAGAGAGGCAGGGAAAGAGGCGCGGAAATAGACGCAGGGAAAGAGAGGCGGAGTATCAGATGTGGGGAATTCAAGGCGGGGAATCAGAGGCGGGGAAAGAGATGTGGGGAAAGAGAGGCGGCGAAAGGGAGGCGGGGAAAGAGTCAGAGACTCTGAAACAGGGAATCTGAGTCGGGGAATCAGAGTCGGGGAATCAGAGTCGGGGAATCAGAGGCAGGGAATCAGAGGCGGGGAATCAGAGGCGGGGAATCAGAGGCGGGGAATCAGTGGGCGGAAATGAGATGTGGGAAAAGAGAGGCAGAGAAAGAGGCACGAAAATAGTGGCAGGGAAAGAGAGGCGGGGAATCAGAGGCGGGGAACCACAGGCGGGGAATCAGAGGCTGAAATTAAAAGGGGGTGAATCAGAGGGGGGAAAAGAGATGTGGGGAAAGAAGGGCAGGGAAAGAGCCAGGGAAAGAGCCAGGGACTCTGAAGCAGGGAATCGGAGGCAGGGAAACAGAGGAAGGGAATCAGAGTGGGAGAAATGGAGGCGGGGAATCAGAGGCGGGGATTCAGAGGCGGGGAAGCAGAGGCGGGGAATCAGAGGCGGGGAATCAGAGGCGGGGAATCTGAGGTGGGGATTCTGAGGCAGGGAATCTGAGGTGGGGAATCTGAGGTGGGGAATCCGAGGCTGAGATTCAAAGGGAGAGAATCAGAAGGGGGAAAAGATATGTAGGGAAAGAGAGGCATGGAAAGAGCCAGGGACTCTGAAGCAGGGAATCGGAGGCAGGGAAACAGAGTCGGAGAACGGAGGCGGGGAATCAGAAGCGGGGAATCAGAGGGCGGAAAAGAGATGTGGGGAAAGAGAGGCAGGGAAAGAGGCAAGGAAATAGAGGTGGGGAATCAGAGGCAGGGATTCAGAGGCGGAGATCCAGAGGCAGGGAATCTGAGGCGGCGAATCTGAGGCGGGGAATCAGAGGCGTGGAATCAGAGGGGGGAATAGAGATGTGGGAAAAGAGAGGCGGCGAAAGGGAGGCGGGGAAAGAGTCAGAGACTCTGAAACAGGGAATCTGAGTCGGGGAATCAGAGTCGGGGAATCAGAGTCGGGGAATCAGTGTCAGGGAATCAGAGTCGGGGAATCAGAGGTGGGGAATCAGAGGCGGGGAATCAGAGGCGGGGAATCAGAGGCGGGGAATCAGAGGCGGGGAAAGAGATGTGGGAAAAGAGAGGCAGGGAAAGAGGCACAAAAATAGTGGCAGGGAAAGAGAGGCGGGGTATCAGATGTGGGGAATCCGAGGCGGGGAATCAGAGGCGGGGAAAGAGATGTGGGGAAAGAGAGGCAGGGAAAGAGGCGCGGAAATAGACGCAGGGAAAGAGAGGCGGGGTATCAGATGTGGGGAATCTGAAGTGGAAAATCTGAGGCGGGGAATCAGAGGCGTGGAATCCGAGGCGGGGCATCAGAGGCAGGAAAAGAGATGTGGGGAAAGAGAGGCCGGGAAAGAGGTACGGAAAGAGAGGCAGGAAATCAGAGGCGGTGAATCAGAGGCGGGGAATCAGAGGCGGGGAATCAGAGTCGTATTATCTGAGGCGGGGAATCGGAGGCAGGGAAACAGAGGCGGGGAAAGAGATGTGGGAAAAGAGAGGCAGAGAAGGAGGCACAAAAATAGTGGCAGGGAAAGAGAGGCGGGGAATCAGGGGCGGGGAATCAGGGGCGGGGAATGAGAGGCGGGGAATCAGAGGCGTGGAATCAGAGGCGGGGAATCAGAGGCGGGGAATCAGAGTCATGGTATCAGAGGCGGGGAATCAGAGGCGGGGAATCAGAGGCGGGGAAAGAGATGTGGGGAAAGAGAGGCGGGGAAAGAGGCGCGGAAATAGACGAAGGGAAAGAGAGGCGGGGTATCAGATGTGGGGAATCCGAGGCGGGGAATCAGAGGCGGGGAAAGAGATGTGGGGAAAGAGAGGCAGGGAAAGAGGCGCGGAAATAGACGCAGGGAAAGAGAGGCGGGGTATCAGATGTGGGGAATCTGAGGTGGAAAATCTGAGGCGGGGAATCAGAGGCGTGGAATCCGAGGCGGGGCATCAGAGGCAGGAAAAGAGATGCGGGGAAAGAGAGGCCGGGAAAGAGGCACGGAAAGAGAGGCAGGAAATCAGAGGCGGTGAATCACAGGCGGGGAATCAGAGGCGGGGAATCAGAGTCGTATTATCTGAGGCGGGGAATCGGAGGCAGGGAATCAGAGGCGGGGAAAGAGATGTGGGAAAAGAGAGGCAGAGAAGGAGGCACGAAAATAGTGGCAGGGAAAGAGAGGCAGGGAATCAGAGGCAGGGAATCAGAGGCGGGGAATCAGAGGCGGGGAATCAGAGGCGGGGAATCAGAGGCGGGGAATCAGAGGCGGGGAATCAGAGGCGGGGAATCAGAGGCGGGGAATCAGAGGCGGGGAATCAGAGGCGGGGAAGCAGAGGCGGGGAAGCAGAGGCGGGGAAGCAGACGCGGGGAAGCAGAGGCGGGGAAGCAGAGGCGGGGAATCAGAGGCGGGGAATTTGAGGTGGGGATTCTGAGGTGGGAAATCAGAGGCTGAGATTGAAAGGGGGAGAATCAGAAGGGGGAAAAGAAATGTGGGGAAAGAGAGGCATGGAAAGAGCCAGGGACTCTGAAGCAGGGAATCGGAGGCAGGGAAACAGAGTCGGAGAAACGGAGGCGGGGAATCAGAAGCGGGGAATCAGAGGTTGGAAAAGAGATGTGGGGAAAGAGAGGCAGGGAAAGAGGCGCGGAAATAGACGCAGGGAAAGAGAGGCGGAGTATCAGATGTGGGGAATTCAAGGCGGGGAATCAGAGGCGGGGAAAGAGATGTGGGGAAAGAGAGGCAGGGAAAGAGGCAAGGAAATAGAGGTGGGGAATCAGAGGCAGGGAATCAGAGGCGGATATCCAGAGGCAGGGAATCTGAGGCGGCGAATCTGAGGCGGGGAATCACAGGCGTGGAATCAGAGGGGGGAATAGAGATGTGGGAAAAGAGAGGCGGCGAAAGGGAGGCGGGGAAAGAGTCAGAGACTCTGAAACAGGGAATCTGAGTCGGGGAATCAGAGTCGGGGAATCAGAGGCAGGGAATCAGAGGCGGGGAATCAGAGGCGGGGAATCAGAGGCGGGGAATCAGAGGCGGGGAATCAGAGGCGGGGAATCAGAGGCGGGGAATCAGAGGCGGGGAATCAGAGTCGTGGTTTCAGAGGCGGGGAATCTGAGGCGGGGAATCAGAGGCGGGGAAAGAGATGTGGGAAAAGAGAGGCAGGGAAAGAGGCACAAAAATAGTGGCAGGGAAAGAGAGGCGGGGAATCAGATGCGTGGAATCAGAGGCGGGGAATCAGAGGCGGGGAATCAGAGGCGGGAAATCAGAGGCGGGGAATCAGTGTCAGGGAATCAGAGTCGGGGAATCAGAGGTGGGGAAGCAGAGGCAGGGAATCAGAGGCGGGGAATCAGAGGCGGGGAATCAGAGTCGGGGAATCAGAGGCAGGGAATCAGAGGCGGAGAATCAGAGGCGGGGAATCAGAGGCGGGGAATCAGAGGTGGGGAATCAGAGGCGGGGAATCAGAGGCGGGGAATCAGAGTCGGGGAATCAGAGGCGGGAAATCAGAGGCGGGGAATCAGAGGCGGGGAATCAGAGGCGGGGAATCAGAGGTGGGGAATCAGAGGCGGGGAATCAGAGGCGGGGAATCAGAGGCGGGGAATCAGAGGCGGGGAATCAGAGGTGGGGAATCAGAGGCGGGGAATCAGAGGCGGGGAATCAGAGTCGGGGAATCAGAGGCAGGGAATCAGAGGCGGGGAATCAGTGGGCGGAAATGAGATGTGGGAAAAGAGAGGCAGAGAAAGAGGCACGAAAATAGTGGCAGGGAAAGAGAGGCGGGGAATCAGAGGCGGGGAACCACAGGCGGGGAATCAGAGGCTGAAATTAAAAGGGGGTGAATCAGAGGGGGGAAAAGAGATGTGGGGAAAGAAGGGCAGGGAAAGAGCCAGGGAAAGAGCCAGGGACTCTGAAGCAGGGAATCGGAGGCAGGGAAACAGAGGAAGGGAATCAGAGTGGGAGAAATGGAGGCGGGGAATCAGAGGCGGGGATTCAGAGGCGGGGAAGCAGAGGCGGGGAATCAGAGGCGGGGAACCACAGGCGGGGAATCAGAGGCTGAAATTAAAAGGGGGTGAATCAGAGGGGGGAAAAGAGATGTGGGGAAAGAAGGGCAGGGAAAGAGCCAGGGAAAGAGCCAGGGACTCTGAAGCAGGGAATCGGAGGCAGGGAAACAGAGGAAGGGAATCAGAGTGGGAGAAATGGAGGCGGGGAATCAGAGGCGGGGATTCAGAGGCGGGGATTCAGAGGCGGGGAAGCAGAGGCGGGGAATCAGAGGCGGGGAATCAGAGTCGGGGAATCAGAGTCGGGGAATCAGTGTCAGGGAATCAGAGGCGGGGAATCAGTGGGCGGAAGTGAGATGTGGGAAAAGAGAGGCAGAGAAAGAGGCACGAAAATAGTGGCAGGGAAAGAGAGGCGGGGAATCAGAGGCGGGGAATCAGAGGCGGGGAATCTGAGGTGGGGATTCTGAGGCAGGGAATCTGAGGTGGGGAATCTGAGGTGGGGAATCCGAGGATGAGATTCAAAGGGAGAGAATCAGAAGGGGGAAAAGATATGTAGGGAAAGAGAGGCATGGAAAGAGCCAGGGACTCTGAAGCAGGGAATCGGAGGCAGGGAAACAGAGTCGGAGAACGGAGGCGGGGAATCAGAAGCGGGGAATCAGAGGGCGGAAAAGAGATGTGGGGAAAGAGAGGCAGGGAAAGAGGCGCGGAAATAGACGCAGGGAAAGAGAGGCGGGGATTCAGAGGGGGGGAATCAGAGGCGGGGAATCAGAGGCAGGGAATCTGAGGTGGGGAATAGAGATGTGGGAAAAGAGAGGCGGCGAAAGGGAGGCGGGGAAAGAGTCAGAGACTCTGAAGCAGGGAATCGGAGTCGGGGAATCAGAGTCGGGGAATCAGAGGCAGGGAATCAGAGGCGGGGAATCAGAGGCGGGGAATCAGAGGCGGGGAATCAGAGGCGGGGAATCAGAGGCGGGGAAAGAGATGTGGGAAAAGAGAGGCAGGGAAAGAGGCGCGGAAATAGACGCAGGGAAAGAGAGGCGGGGATTCAGAGGGGGGGAATCAGAGGCGGGGAATCAGAGGCGGGGAATCAGAGGCGGGAAATCAGAGGCGGGGAATCAGAGGCGGGGAATCAGAGGCGGGGAATCAGAGGCGGGGAAGCAGAGGCGGGGAAGCAGAGGCGGGGAAGCAGAGGCGGGGAAGCAGAGGCGGGGAATCAGAGGCGGGGAATTTGAGGTGGGGATTCTGAGGTGGGAAATCAGAGGCTGAGATTGAAAGGGGGAGAATCAGAAGGGGGAAAAGAAATGTGGGGAAAGAGAGGCATGGAAAGAGCCAGGGACTCTGAAGCAGGGAATCGGAGGCAGGGAAACAGAGTCGGAGAAACGGAGGCGGGGAATCAGAAGCGGGGAATCAGAGGGTGGAAAAGAGATGTGGGGAAAGAGAGGCAGGGAAAGAGGCGCGGAAATAGACGCAGGGAAAGAGAGGCGGAGTATCAGATGTGGGGAATTCAAGGCGGGGAATCAGAGGCGGGGAAAGAGATGTGGGGAAAGAGAGGCGGCGAAAGGGAGGCGGGGAAAGAGTCAGAGACTCTGAAACAGGGAATCTGAGTCGGGGAATCAGAGTCGGGGAATCAGAGTCGGGGAATCAGAGGCAGGGAATCAGAGGCGGGGAATCAGAGGCGGGGAATCAGAGGCGGGGAATCAGTGGGCGGAAATGAGATGTGGGAAAAGAGAGGCAGAGAAAGAGGCACGAAAATAGTGGCAGGGAAAGAGAGGCGGGGAATCAGAGGCGGGGAACCACAGGCGGGGAATCAGAGGCTGAAATTAAAAGGGGGTGAATCAGAGGGGGGAAAAGAGATGTGGGGAAAGAAGGGCAGGGAAAGAGCCAGGGAAAGAGCCAGGGACTCTGAAGCAGGGAATCGGAGGCAGGGAAACAGAGGAAGGGAATCAGAGTGGGAGAAATGGAGGCGGGGAATCAGAGGCGGGGATTCAGAGGCGGGGAAGCAGAGGCGGGGAATCAGAGGCGGGGAATCAGAGGCGGGGAATCTGAGGTGGGGATTCTGAGGCAGGGAATCTGAGGTGGGGAATCTGAGGTGGGGAATCCGAGGCTGAGATTCAAAGGGAGAGAATCAGAAGGGGGAAAAGATATGTAGGGAAAGAGAGGCATGGAAAGAGCCAGGGACTCTGAAGCAGGGAATCGGAGGCAGGGAAACAGAGTCGGAGAACGGAGGCGGGGAATCAGAAGCGGGGAATCAGAGGGCGGAAAAGAGATGTGGGGAAAGAGAGGCAGGGAAAGAGGCGCGGAAATAGACGCAGGGAAAGAGAGGCGGGGTATCAGATGTGGGGAATTCAAGGCGGGGAAAGAGATGTGGGGAAAGAGAGGTAGGGAAAGAGGCAAGGAAATAGAGGCGGGGAATCAGAGGTGGGGATTCAGAGGCAGGGAATCAGAGGGGGGGAATCAGAGGCAGGGAATCTGAGGCAGGGAATCTGAGGTGGGGAGTCTGTCGGGGAATCAGAGGCGTGGAATCAGAGGGGGGAATAGAGATGTGGGAAAAGAGAGGCGGCGAAAGGGAGGCGGGGAAAGAGTCAGAGACTCTGAAGCAGGGAATCGGAGTCGGGGAATCAGAGTCGGGGAATCAGAGGCGGGGAATAAGAGGCAGGGAATCAGAGGCGGAGAATCAGAGGCGGGGAACCAGAGGCGGGGAATCAGAGGCTGAAATTAAAAGAGGGTGAACCAGAGGGGGGAAAAGAGATGTGGGGAAAGAAGGGCAGGGAAAGAGCCAGGGACTCTGAAGCAGGGAATCGGAGGCAGGGAATCGGAGGCAGGAAAACAGAGGAAGGGAATCAGAGTCGGAGAAATGGAGGCGGGGAATCAGAGGCGGGGAATCAGAAGCGGGGAATCAGAGGACGGAAAAGAGATGTGGCGAAAGAGAGGCAGAGAAAGAGAGGCGGGTTATCAGATGTGTGCAATCCGAGGCAAGGAATCAGAGGCGTGGAATCAGAGGCGTGGAATCTAAGGTGGGGAATCGGAGTCGGGGAATCAGAGTCATGGAATCAGAGGCGGGGAATCAGAGTCGGGGAATCAAAGTCGGGGAATCAGAGGAGGGGAATCAGAGGCGGGGAATCAGAGGCGGGGAATCAGAGGCGGGGTATCAGAGGCGGGGTATCAGAGGCGGGGTATCAGAGGCAGAGGAACGGAGGCGTGGAATCAGAGGTGGGGAATCAGAGGGCAGAAAAGAGATGTGGGGAAAGAGAGGCAGAGAAAGAGGCGTGGAAATAGACGCAGTGAAAGAGAGGAGGGGTATCAGATGCGGGGAATCCGAGGCGGGGAATCAGAGGCAGGAAAAGAGATGTGGGGAAAGAGAGTCCGGGAGAGAGGCACGGAAAGAGAGGCGGGAAATCAGAGGTGGGGAATCAGAGGCGGGGAATCAGATGCGGGGAATCCGAGGCGGGGAATCAGAGGGCGGAAATGAGATGTGGGAAAAGAGAGGCAGAGAAGGAGGCACGAAAATAGTGGCAGGGAAAGAGAGGCAGGGAATCAGAGGCGGGGAATCAGAGGCGGGGAATCAGAGGCGGGGAATCAGAGGCGGGGAATCAGAGGCGGGGAATAGAGATGTGGGAAAAGAGAGGCAGAGAAAGAGGCACGAAAATAGTGGAAGGGAAAGAGAGGCGGGGAAACACAGGCGGGGAACCAGAGGCGGGGAATCAGAGGCTGAAATTAAAAGAGGGTGAATCAGAGGGGGGAAAAGAGATGTGGGGAAAGAAGGGCAGGGAAAGAGCCAGGGAAAGAGCCAGGGACTCTGAAGCAGGGAATCGGAGGCAGGGAATCGGTGGCAGGGAAACAGAGGAAGGGAATCAGAGTCGGAGAAATGGAGGCGGGGAATCAGAAGCGGGGAATCAGAAGCGGGGAATCAGAGGACGGAAAAGAGATGTGGGGAAAGAGAGGCAGAGAAAGAGGCGTGGAAATAGACGCAGTGAAAGAGAGGAGGGGTATCAGATGCGGGGAATCCGAGGCGGGGAATCAGAGGCGGGGAATCAGAGGAGGAGAATCAGAGGAGGAGAATCAGAGGCGGGGAATCAGAGGAGGAGAATCAGAGGAGGGGAATCAGAGGCGGGGAATCAGATGCGGGGAATCCGAGGCGGGGAATCAGAGCCAGGAAAAGAGATGTGGGGAAAGAGAGGCCGGGAAAGAGGCACGGAAAGAGAGGTGGGAAATCAGAGGTGGGGAATCAGAGGCGGGGAATCAGAGGCGGGGAATCAGAGGCGGGGAATCAGAGGCTTGGACTCAGAGGAGGTGTATCAGAGGCGGAGAAAAGGCGGCGTGGAATCAGAGGTGGGGAATCAGAGGGCGGAAATGAGATGTGGGAAAAGAGAGGCAGAGAAGGAGGCACGAAAATAGTGGCAGGGAAAGAGAGGCAGGGAATCAGAGGCGGGGAATAAGAGGCGGGAAATCAGAGGCGGGGAATCAGAGGGCGGAAAAGAGATGTGGGGAAAGAGAGGCAGAGAAAGAGGCGTGGAAATAGACGCAGGGAAAGAGAGGCGGGGTATCAGATGTGGGGGATCCGAGACGGGGAATCAGAGGTGGGGAAAGAGATGTGGAGAAAGAGAGGCAGGGAAAGAGGCAAGGAAAGAGAGGCGGGGAAAGAGGCACGGAAAGAGAGGTGGGAAATGAGAGGCGGGGAATCAGAGTCGTATTATCTGAGGTGGGGAATCTGAGGCGGGGAATCAGAGGCGGGGAAAGAGATGTGGGAAAAGAGAGGCAGAGAATGAGGCACGAAAATAGTGGCAGGGAAAGAGAGGCAGGGAATCAGAGGCGGGGAATCAGAGGCGGGGAATCAGAGGCGGGGAATCAGAGGCGGGGAATCAGAGGCGGGGAATCAGAGGCGGGGAATCAGAGGCGGGGAATCAGAGGCGGGGAATCAGAGGCGGGGAATCAGAGGCGGGGAATCAGAGGCGGAGAATCAGAGGCGGGGAATCAGAGGCGGGGAAAGAGATGTGGGAAAAGAGAGGCAGAGAAAGAGGCGTGGAAATAGACGCAGTGAAAGCGAGGAGGGGTATCAGATGCGGGTTATCCGAGGCGGGGAATCAGAGGCAGGAAAAGAGATGTGGGGAAAGAGAGGCAGAGAAAGAGGCGTGGAAATAGACGCAGGGAAAGAGAGGCAGGGTATCAGATGTGGGGGATCCGAGGCGGAGAATCAGAGGTGGGGAAAGAGATGTGGAGAAAGAGAGGCAGGGAAAGAGGCAAGGAAAGAGAGGCGGGGAAAGAGGCACGGAAAGAGAGGTGGGAAATGAGAGGCGGGGAATCAGAGGCGGGGAATCAGAGTCGTGGTATCAGAAGCGGGGAATTTGAGGTGGAGAATCTGAGGCGGGGAATCAGAGGCGTGGAATCCGAGGCGGGGAATCAGAGGCAGGAAAAGAGATGTGGGGAAAGAGAGGCCGGGAAAGAGGCACGGAAAGAGAGGCGGGAAATCAGAGGCGAGGAATCAGAGGCGGGGAATCAGAGTCGTGGTTTCAGAGGCGGGGAATCAGAGGCGGGGAAGCAGATGCGGGGAAGCAGAGGCGGGGAAGCAGACGCGGGGAAGCAGACGCGGGGAAGCAGAGGCGGGGAAGCAGAGGCGGGGAAGCAGAGGCGGGGAATCAGAGGCGGGGAATTTGAGGTGGGGATTCTGAGGTGGGAAATCAGAGGCTGAGATTGAAAGGGGGAGAATCAGAAGGGGGAAAAGAAATGTGGGGAAAGAGAGGCATGGAAAGAGCCAGGGACTCTGAAGCAGGGAATCGGAGGCAGGGAAACAGAGTCGGAGAAACGGAGGCGGGGAATCAGAAGCGGGGAATCAGAGGGTGGAAAAGAGATGTGGGGAAAGAGAGGCAGGGAAAGAGGCGCGGAAATAGACGCAGGGAAAGAGAGGCGGAGTATCAGATGTGGGGAATTCAAGGCGGGGAATCAGAGGCGGGGAAAGAGATGTGGGGAAAGAGAGGCAGGGAAAGAGGCAAGGAAATAGAGGTGGGGAATCAGAGGCAGGGATTCAGAGGCGGAGATCCAGAGGCAGGGAATCTGAGGCGGCGAATCTGAGGCGGGGAATCAGAGGCGTGGAATCAGTGTCAGGGAATCAGAGTCGGGGAATCAGAGGTGGGGAATCAGAGGCAGGGAATCAGAGGCGGGGAATCAGAGTCGGGGAATCAGAGGCAGGGAATCAGAGGCGGGGAAAGAGATGTGGGAAAAGAGAGGCAGGGAAAGAGGCACAAAAATAGTGGCAGGGAAAGAGAGGCGGGGTATCAGATGTGGGGAATCCGAGGCGGGGAATCAGAGGCGGGGAAAGAGATGTGGGGAAAGAGAGGCAGGGAAAGAGGCGCGGAAATAGACGCAGGGAAAGAGAGGCGGGGTATCAGATGTGGGGAATCTGAAGTGGAAAATCTGAGGCGGGGAATCAGAGGCGTGGAATCCGAGGCGGGGCATCAGAGGCAGGAAAAGAGATGTGGGGAAAGAGAGGCCGGGAAAGAGGTACGGAAAGAGAGGCAGGAAATCAGAGGCGGTGAATCAGAGGCGGGGAATCAGAGGCGGGGAATCAGAGTCGTATTATCTGAGGCGGGGAATCGGAGGCAGGGAAACAGAGGCGGGGAAAGAGATGTGGGAAAAGAGAGGCAGAGAAGGAGGCACAAAAATAGTGGCAGGGAAAGAGAGGCGGGGAATCAGGGGCGGGGAATGAGAGGCGGGGAATCAGAGGCGTGGAATCAGAGGCGGGGAATCAGAGGCGGGGAATCAGAGTCATGGTATCAGAGGCGGGGAATCAGAGGCGGGGAATCAGAGGCGGGGAAAGAGATGTGGGAAAAGAGAGGCGGGGAAAGAGGCGCGGAAATAGACGAAGGGAAAGAGAGGCGGGGTATCAGATGTGGGGAATCCGAGGCGGGGAATCAGAGGCGGGGAAAGAGATGTGGGGAAAGAGAGGCAGGGAAAGAGGCGCGGAAATAGACGCAGGGAAAGAGAGGCGGGGTATCAGATGTGGGGAATCTGAGGTGGAAAATCTGAGGCGGGGAATCAGAGGCGGGGCATCAGAGGCAGGAAAAGAGATGCGGGGAAAGAGAGGCCGGGAAAGAGGCACGGAAAGAGAGGCAGGAAATCAGAGGCGGTGAATCACAGGCGGGGAATCAGAGGCGGGGAATCAGAGTCGTATTATCTGAGGCGGGGAATCGGAGGCAGGGAATCAGAGGCGGGGAAAGAGATGTGGGAAAAGAGAGGCAGAGAAGGAGGCACGAAAATAGTGGCAGGGAAAGAGAGGCAGGGAATCAGAGGCGGGGAATCAGAGGCGGGGAATCAGAGGCGGGGAATCAGAGGCGGGGAATCAGAGGCGGGGAAGCAGAGGCGGGGAAGCAGAGGCGGGGAAGCAGACGCGGGGAAGCAGAGGCGGGGAAGCAGAGGCGGGGAATCAGAGGCGGGGAATTTGAGGTGGGGATTCTGAGGTGGGAAATCAGAGGCTGAGATTGAAAGGGGGAGAATCAGAAGGGGGAAAAGAAATGTGGGGAAAGAGAGGCATGGAAAGAGCCAGGGACTCTGAAGCAGGGAATCGGAGGCAGGGAAACAGAGTCGGAGAAACGGAGGCGGGGAATCAGAAGCGGGGAATCAGAGGGTGGAAAAGAGATGTGGGGAAAGAGAGGCAGGGAAAGAGGCGCGGAAATAGACGCAGGGAAAGAGAGGCGGAGTATCAGATGTGGGGAATTCAAGGCGGGGAATCAGAGGCGGGGAAAGAGATGTGGGGAAAGAGAGGCAGGGAAAGAGGCAAGGAAATAGAGGTGGGGAATCAGAGGCAGGGAATCAGAGGCGGATATCCAGAGGCAGGGAATCTGAGGCGGCGAATCTGAGGCGGGGAATCAGAGGCGTGGAATCAGAGGGGGGAATAGAGATGTGGGAAAAGAGAGGCGGCGAAAGGGAGGCGGGGAAAGAGTCAGAGACTCTGAAACAGGGAATCTGAGTCGGGGAATCAGAGTCGGGGAATCAGAGTCGGGGAATCAGTGTCAGGGAATCAGAGTCGGGGAATCAGAGGCAGGGAATCAGAGGCGGGGAATCAGAGGCGGGGAATCAGAGGCGGGGAATCAGAGGCGGGGAATCAGAGTCGTGGTTTCAGAGGCGGGGAATCTGAGGCGGGGAATCAGAGGCGGGGAAAGAGATGTGGGAAAAGAGAGGCAGGGAAAGAGGCACAAAAATAGTGGCAGGGAAAGAGAGGCGGGGAATCAGATGCGTGGAATCAGAGGCGGGGAATCAGAGGCGGGGAATCAGAGGCGGGAAATCAGAGGCGGGGAATCAGTGTCAGGGAATCAGAGTCGGGGAAAGAGATGTGGGAAAAGAGAGGCAGAGAAGGAGGCACGAAAATAGTGGCAGGGAAAGAGAGGCGGGGAATCAGAGGCGGGGAATCAGAGGCGGGGAATCAGAGGCGGAGAATCAGAGGCGGGGAATCAGAGGCGGGGAATCAGAGGCGGGGAATCAGAGGCGGGGAAGCAGAGGCGGGGAAGCAGAGGCGGGGAAGCAGACGCGGGGAAGCAGAGGCGGGGAAGCAGAGGCGGGGAATCAGAGGCGGGGAATTTGAGGTGGGGATTCTGAGGTGGGAAATCAGAGGCTGAGATTGAAAGGGGGAGAATCAGAAGGGGGAAAAGAAATGTGGGGAAAGAGAGGCATGGAAAGAGCCAGGGACTCTGAAGCAGGGAATCGGAGGCAGGGAAACAGAGTCGGAGAAACGGAGGCGGGGAATCAGAAGCGGGGAATCAGAGGGTGGAAAAGAGATGTGGGGAAAGAGAGGCAGGGAAAGAGGCGCGGAAATAGACGCAGGGAAAGAGAGGCGGAGTATCAGATGTGGGGAATTCAAGGCGGGGAATCAGAGGCGGGGAAAGAGATGTGGGGAAAGAGAGGCAGGGAAAGAGGCAAGGAAATAGAGGTGGGGAATCAGAGGCAGGGAATCAGAGGCGGAGATCCAGAGGCAGGGAATCTGAGGCGGCGAATCTGAGGCGGGGAATCAGAGGCGTGGAATCAGAGGGGGGAATAGAGATGTGGGAAAAGAGAGGCGGCGAAAGGGAGGCGGGGAAAGAGTCAGAGACTCTGAAACAGGGAATCTGAGTCGGGGAATCAGAGTCGGGGAATCAGAGTCGGGGAATCAGTGTCAGGGAATCAGAGTCGGGGAATCAGAGGCAGGGAATCAGAGGCGGGGAATCAGAGGCGGGGAATCAGAGGCGGGGAATCAGAGGCGGGGAATCAGAGTCGTGGTTTCAGAGGCGGGGAATCTGAGGCGGGGAATCAGAGGCGGGGAAAGAGATGTGGGAAAAGAGAGGCAGGGAAAGAGGCACAAAAATAGTGGCAGGGAAAGAGAGGCGGGGAATCAGATGCGTGGAATCAGAGGCGGGGAATCAGAGGCGGGGAATCAGAGGCGGGAAATCAGAGGCGGGCAATCAGAGGCGGGGAAGCAGAGGCGGGGAAGCAGAGGCGGGGAAGCAGAGGCGGGGAAGCAGAGGCGGGGAAGCAGAGGCGGGGAATCAGAGGCGGGGAATTTGAGGTGGGGATTCTGAGGTGGGAAATCAGAGGCTGAGATTGAAAGGGGGAGAATCAGAAGGGGGAAAAGAAATGTGGGGAAAGAGAGGCATGGAAAGAGCCAGGGACTCTGAAGCAGGGAATCGGAGTCGGGGAATCAGAGTCGGGGAATCAGAGTCGGGGAATCAGAGTCGGGGAATCAGTGTCAGGGAATCAGAGTCCGGGAATCAGAGGTGGGGAATCAGAGGCGGGGAATCAGAGGCGGGGAATCAGAGGCGGGGAATCAGTGGGCGGAAATGAGATGTGGGAAAAGAGAGGCAGAGAAAGAGGCACGAAAATAGTGGCAGGGAAAGAGAGGCGGGGAATCAGAGGCGGGGAACCACAGGCGGGGAATCAGAGGCTGAAATTAAAAGGGGGTGAATCAGAGGGGGGAAAAGAGATGTGGGGAAAGAAGGGCAGGGAAAGAGCCAGGGAAAGAGCCAGGGACTCTGAAGCAGGGAATCGGAGGCAGGGAAACAGAGGAAGGGAATCAGAGTGGGAGAAATGGAGGCGGGGAATCAGAGGCGGGGATTCAGAGGCGGGGAATCAGAGGCGGGGAATCAGAGGCGGGGAATCAGAGGCGGGGAATCAGAGGCGGGGAAAGAGATGTGGGGAAAGAGAGGCGGCGAAAGGGAGGCGGGGAAAGAGTCAGAGACTCTGAAGCAGGGAATCGGAGTCGGGGAATCAGAGTCGGGGAATCAGAGGTGGGGAATCAGAGGCGGGGAATCAGAGGCGGGGAATCAGAGGCGGGGAATCAGAGGCGGGGAATCAGAGTCGGGGAATCAGAGTCGGGGAATCAGTGTCAGGGAATCAGAGGCGGGGAATCAGTGGGCGGAAGTGAGATGTGGGAAAAGAGAGGCAGAGAAAGAGGCACGAAAATAGTGGCAGGGAAAGAGAGGCGGGGAATCAGAGGCGGGGAAGCAGAGGCGGGGAATCAGAGGCGGGGAAGCAGAGGCGGGGAATCTGAGGTGGGGATTCTGAGGCAGGGAATCTGAGGTGGGGAATCTGAGGTGGGGAATCCGAGGATGAGATTCAAAGGGAGAGAATCAAAAGGGGGAAAAGATATGTAGGGAAAGAGAGGCATGGAAAGAGCCAGGGACTCTGAAGCAGGGAATCGGAGGCAGGGAAACAGAGTCGGAGAACGGAGGCGGGGAATCAGAAGCGGGGAATCAGAGGGCGGAAAAGAGATGTGGGGAAAGAGAGGCAGGGAAAGAGG